>NW_007740028.1:19657-26657 GCF_000696425.1 Galeopterus variegatus
TGCTTCCTGGCACACTTGGTGGAATGCTGTGGTTTGAACGTTTGTCCCCTCCAAAGCTCATGTTGGAACTTAATCCCCAATATGGCATTTGACAGGTGGGGCTGTTAAGAGGTGATTGATGTGCAGACTATGCTCTCATAAATGGATTAATCCACTCATTGACTAATGGGTTAATGGTTTAGTGGGTTATCAGGGACTAGAGAGGGGGCTTTAAAAGAGAGGAAGAAGACATATGGAAAATGCTCTTGCTCAGCCCTGGCCTTGGGATTCCCTGCATGGCCACAGGGCTCTCTAAAAAATTCTAGTAGTGGTCTACTAGCCACTGTCATAGACCTCTGTGGGACAAAGTATCCTGGTTGCCACTCTGTCTTTTCTGCCCATGAAGGCAATTATTTCCACCTTACCTCTGATGGTTAAATAATACTACAGTCTGTACTATTCCAGATTCATTTACATTGATACTAGAAAGCCCATATCTGTGGTAATATTGCCAAATGTCTACCCTCTAACAGCCCCACATCTGTGAACCTTCCAATATCTTCGTCAACACTCTGCCATGGAAATTCTCACATCTCCATTTCATTTGTTGTAGGCTGTCATCATGTCCAAGCTTCAAGCATATTAGGACCAGCCTGAGACATTCTTGCAGGGCAGTAAGTCCCATGTCAAAAGAATGTGCTCCTGTGTTAATGAATTCTCTCCGACCCAGTCTCATCTTCTGCCCGACCACTCAGGCCCATCGTCCTCAAGACCCACTCTCAAACATGTTCATCTCAGTTCCTTCCAGAACATATTAGCAACATGGAAGGAACTATATTTCCTTGCTAAGATTATGCTAAACCTGGCCTTAGTTACTGGCCTGGGGCAAAGAGTGGTGTAGGCTGATCTTGACGAGGAAAAGCTTTATCTTGTGAGGCATGTGTCACAGATTGTGCATTAATACCAGAGTAGTAGTATCTGCTCTACTCTATGAAGGAGAGTGCTACTTCTGCTAGTTTTGAGAGTTTTGGAGAATCTGAGTGTTCGTGGTTCTCAAATGCATCCATCCAAACGTCCCCATTCCATGTCTCAGGGTCACAGTCATTCCCTATAAGTGTCCTGACTTTTGCTTAGGAGATCAACCTCCTTCGTAGCTCTGCCACCCTTATGGTTAAACGTGGGATCTAATTTTTAGCATTGTCTGACTGTGGTTCCAGGAGATATGGTATCTTTAAAAGCNAGTGGGCTGAGGTTTTGTGACCAGGCTCAGCCATCTCATCATCATTGTCACCATCGCTGTTCTGATCATCATCCTCATCGCTACCTGTGGTTAAACCAGCAAGAGCACAATCAGGGCATTTGAGAGTGAAGAGGTCTGTGTTAGTCCATTTCCGTTGCTTATAACAAAATACCTGGAACTGGGTGATTTATAAGAAAACAAAATTTATTGCTTACAGTTTCTGAGGCTAGGAAGTGTAAAGTCCAGGGAATGTAGCTGGTGAAGGACTTTGTGGTGGTGACAGTGATGGCAGAGGATCACATTGTGAAAAATGCGGAGCAGAGAAAACAGAGAGAGACAGACTCTCCTCTTTCTTCTGTTTTAGCTTCAGAACCACGCCACTGACCGCCATCATTAATCCATTCACCACTGCAAGGTCCTACGATCTAATCACCTCTTCAAGGCTCCACCTTTCAATTACCATGATAGGATTTCCCACCCTCTTAATGGTCACAGTGGAGGCCAAGTTTTTAATACATAAAACTTGAGGGACACAAATCAAGCTTCAGTGAGTTTTGTGGGAGCACAATTCAATCCACTACAAGGTCTATATGGATGAGATGGTTTTTCATGGGATCTTGAAAGACAAGTAAGATTTCATGAGGTGAAGAAGTCAAGGGAAAATATTCCAGAACAAGAAAATGTAACTAACAAACACTGCATGTGGAAACGAGGTGCAGTGATGGGGATTCAGTTATGAGGTACAGTAGTGGCAATGCAGTGATGGGGGAAGTTATGAGGTACAGTGATGGGATGTAGTGAGGGATGCAGCAATGGGGTTACAGTGATGGAGGTGCAGTGAGGAGGGGACAGCGATGGGGGCCAGCTATGGGGGTGCAGTGATGGGATTCAGCAATGGGGTGTAGAGATTGGGTATAATGAAGGGGGTGCAGTGATGGGATGCAGCAATGGGGTGTAGAGATTGGGTATAATGAAGGGGGTGCAGTGATGGGATGCAGCAATGGGGTGTAGAGATTCGGTATAATGAAGGGGGTGCAGTGAATGGGGTGTAGTCCTGGAGCACAGTGATGAGGTGCAGTAATGGGAATGCAGTGATGGGTGCAGTGATGAGTGCAGTGATAGGTGCAGTGATGGGTGCAGTGATTAGTGCAGTGATAGGTGCAGTGATGGGTGCAGTGATGAATGCAGTGATAGGTGCAGTGATGGGTGCAGTGATGAGTGCAGTGATGAGTGCAGTGATAGGTGCAGTGATGGGTGCAGTGATGGGTGCAGTGATAGGTGCAGTGATAGGTGCAGTGATGGGTGCAGTGATGAGTGCAGTGATAGGTGCAGTGATGGGTGCAGTGATGAGTGCAGTGATAGGTGCAGTGATGGGTGCAGTGATGAGTGCAGTGATAGGTGCAGTGATAGGTGCAGTGACTGGTGCAGTGATAGGTGCAGTGATTGGTGTGTTACCAGATCTAGAAAGCCAGGTCCTTGAGTCTCTATGTCATAGAAGTGAACTCAGAGTGAAGGTAAGCAGGCAAAGTTTGCTAGAGATAGCTCATATACAAGGGATCTGACAGGTAAGGAAAGAGTCACTCCCTGAAGGGACTGTGTAGAGACTTTATAAGGGTTTTCTTCAGAGAGGAGAGCAGCTGAGAAAGAGGACGTAGTATGTTGTTCCATGATTGTTACCATGCAGCTGTTTGTCTCTCAAAAATGTCCTTTTTCATGATCAGAAGATTCTCGCAGGTCTGTAAAAACATGTTTGTGTGAACACTTTTGTTACACTTTCCCTTGATGTTATTTCTTAAGTAACCATTAACTTTATAAAAGGAACGTAACCGTTATCATTATATACCTGTTGTCTGTTCCCTCGTCCCTTCCTGGAAAGGGTGGTTTTCTGCTGGCTTGTAGCTCTTACTTCTATACTATGGAATTTTACTGAAAGCTGAGCTCTTAACCTCTGATCCCGAGATGAAGTCCTGTGCACGAAAGATGGAGTCCCTCCTGTTTTTCCCTGTGTTGACTCAGGTGCAGTGATCAGGTATGGTGAGGCATTAGTCTGGAATGGAAGGATGGAGCCAGATGGAAAGGGATTTGAACATCAAGTTATGGTATTTGGGTTTAACATGAACATAAGATGGGTTTGAAGAAGCAGGTGATGGGAAGGAACCTCTAAGGCTTCCCAGCCCTGGGCTCATGGTGCCAGTGACCTGATTCCATCCCCAGGATATGCTTACTCTGTTTCACCCACCTGCAGGCTGGTTCCCACCCGGAGGCAGCTGCCTTTACTCTCCTGCTTTCGAGGTTCCTTTAGCCTCCCCCTATGAGAATGGAAGTGGGCTGTGATATCCACTGCCTATCAGCAGGGGTAGATTAGCATACATGTGAAGCCAAGCCTCGGACTGAGGTCTTAGGTCCCATCCTGGATTTGTCCCTCTGGGTTTCAGCAGAGCAATATGGGAGAACAGGGAGAGCCCATCAGTGGTCTGTGTCTCTCAGGGGCCCTCCAGGCCACTGGACTGTGCTACTGATGGGGACATCAAAGTCCAAGGAGGTAATGTCAAGTGCTTACTTAGTTTCCTGGAAGATTAAGTGATTTTTCATGGCCCACATACTGCAGAAGCTGGCCCATCCTCCCTGATCTCCCTAGTGCTCCTCATTTCCTTCTCCCTCCTGCCCAAATTGTAAAGCCTGCAGCTTAGGTGCAGGTAACCTGGGCTCAAGTCCTGCCTGTGCTGCTTTTCAGCCTTGTGATATTGGACCAGTCATCCCACCTTGCAGAGCCTCAGTTTCCACATTTACAAAATGGGTGTAATTGCATTAAATTAAGTGATAAATGCAAGCATTTAGCCTGGGGTTTGTTACTTATAGGGGATTCCGTACATGATAGCTAGTGACATTGTTTCCTGACATATTGGTGTTCCCAGATCATAGGCCCTGTACATTAGGGGATGCCTGAGATAATTAGGGGTGGTCCCCAGACACAACAGCAAATAGAAGATATATAATTGGGAAACCATTTCCACCATAGTTCTCTTTCCATTCTGATTTTGTAGAAGAGATAGACTCAATTTGGTGGTAGTATGTCTTTTATATACATCTAATGCCTGTTAATTTCCCTTTTTAACAAAAAGATAATGCCTTGCCCCACTGGTTCATAGTAGACAATTACGTTTAAGTCAATGTGGTAAACTCAGTCCTATTCAGTAATTTAAAGTCTCTTTAGGTAACGTAATCATTTGATGCACATCCAGAGGCTCAGATTTGCTCCCCACCCCACACGCTTTCCTTTCCAAGATGGCACCTGGCTGCATGAGTTCGGGGAGGCTTCCATGACCACGTAAGTAGAAGGGCAGAGAGAGCTTGGAGCCATTTGCAGAGGTCCCCACATTGTCATGGTCCCTGCAGCAACTTCCTTCTGTACCAGGTTCCTGGGAGGATGATGAATTCTCAAATTGTCAGCTCATGGTCTGTCCTCTCATCTTTATCAGAGCCCATGGGTCCTCCCTGGCTGACTCAGTGCCCCACCTTGGCCCCAACCAGCACTCAGCACCGTGCTCAACCCCAGGTCAGGCTGTGGCTCTATTCTGTTCGCCAGCCCAGGGAGCACCTCTGTAGCCCTCTGTACCCCTGCCCTTCCTCTCATCTAGCTCCCAGCCTGATTGGCAATCACCTCAGTGTTCCCTGCAAGGCTGCACAGTGATGAAACAGGGGATCTAAAGGAAGTGAGAGCAGTCACTGAGATCACCCTTTGCCCAACCACTTTTACTGCACTGTGGCTGCCCCAGGTTGGTTTAGAGATGTGGCACCCTGTTGTCAGCCTCCTCCTGGAGAACCAAGGCTGCCTTCAGCTCCCCTGGTTAGCACACCCTGTTAAGTCCCACTTTTGGACTTACATGTAAGAGGGGAGTCAGGTACCTTTTATCACCCCCTGCTTTCCCCACCCTGTTTCCTTCTCCTTTCCAAATCCATAGTACAGAAGGGGCAGATTTTCCACTTTGCCCTGTTTATTTTGGGGGTCCTCTACTCCATACCCTACTACTTTGCCATAATGGTTGCCATGGGTTAGGGATGATTTCTCAGTATAGAAACTCAAATCATGCTGGCTTTTTCTTTTCAAAACACTATCCTCATTGCATTAGGTATACAAAATTCTCTTTGATAATAAACAGGTTTTTAAAATGTCAATTTAAAGAAAAATATCAAGTAAATTGGTAGTCAAGTTGGACGTGGGAATGGTATAATTGTGGAGATAGAAGGTCAATGACTAAGCTTAGGGAAGCACCAGGGTGTAAGAAGCAGTGATGGATGCATATGTGGAGAAGTCCGAGGTGTGCTCTCAAGGAGAATAGTCACGGTCACAAATAACTAGACAACGATAGAGGTCTGAAAAGCAAAGCGCTAAGGAGTTCAGGAGAATCATGGAAAGGTTCCTGGAAGAGGTGGCAGTTTATCCAAACTGGGTTTGGAAGTCAAGACAGAAACTGGACGGGTTCCGGGATAGGAGTGGATCTAGTTATTCACTGGATCGGATTCAGTTAGAGGCCTCAGGTGTCTGGTTGAGTCAGACAGACAGAAACCGGACTGGGTCCAGGATCAGATTGAATCAAATGGCAAACACTGTAGGGAATGAACTCCTGTTTTTAGAAATTTGCAAGGATTTTGTGCTCTATCATCTTTGTCTCTTTTTCTTGCATGCTTAGGTAGGGAGAAATCTTTAGCTTTTTGGAAAATTAAAAAGTTGATCAGGGAAAAAATTTATAAAAAATTATAAAATATGAAAATGTCGATCAAGGAGATCTCAGAGCCAAAGCCAACGTTTAACGCAAAAATGGGATATCTAATTTCTGAAGAACTGAGTGTTCCCTCTTCCAGCTATGTATAAGTTACATGCATAAGTTTTAGGTTCTGGAAGCAAAAAATGCATTTAAGCACGACAAAATCATCCTGAAGATCATTTAAAAGTGTGGTAGAACATTCCAAATCAACGATGTTGCACTTAAAAATGAGGGCTCCCAAGTTAGGCTTATCCAGTGATGCCTATTGATGTGTAAAAATTTCTAAAAATATTTCAAAAAATTTATTGCCTCCTTTAAAAGACACTTTACACAAAGCCAATAAAAAGCTTAAGTGACTAATTGGTAAGGAAAGTTTAATCTACTAACCTTTTGGCTCAGTTGTGATCTGGCCCCAGAGGCAGGGGGTGGGGGGGGGGGGGGGCGGGGGGGGGGGCGGGGGGGGGGGCGGGGGGGGGGGCGGGGGGGGGGGCGGGGGGGGGGGGGGGAAGGCTAGATAAATCCATCAGGTAACGTAAGGTGGCTTCTTTTCCAGAGCTGTCTATGCTGAGTCCAAGCATAGAGAATGCTTTATTTGCCCTATTCATTCATCAACCCTGAACTCAATAATTTTAGCTAAGAAACAGAATCTAAGTTAAAAAGAGCACCTGTTGAACTAAATAGGTCTCTGAAATATAGCTCCCTGGAATTCAACTGGTTATTTTGAACAGTCTTTTGAATTTTTTTCTAGGCTCATCTATGTATCTTCTCCTAAAATCCTATGGTGAATTTCTATGATTTTATTTTGTCTGGGCATCCATTTTTAAATCTTTCTTTGTGTCTCCTCTGATGCACCCAAACTCCTTGGAAAAGCTTCCATTCTTTCCCTGCGCTTTGAAATGTAAATTTCCTACCTTGCTTTCTTTTTTTTTTTTTGGCCGTTGATGCTTTCTTCTTCTTTTTTTTTTTTTTTTTTGTCAATATACAATGTAGTTAGTTATTGTGTCCCATCACCAAA
>NW_007740028.1:27460-29402 GCF_000696425.1 Galeopterus variegatus
TCTTGCTAAAGCTGTGCTGGATGATAGAAGTGCCCTAGATTTCCCACTAGATCCTGCCACTGGATGAACAGGGAGGAATCTGTGTGGTTGCTGACACTTCTTGTTACACATGGATGAGTCGCAGAGGATTAACAAATGGTTAAAATGGGTAGACTCTTCATCTGGCTTATTCTTAATCTAGTTAATTTTGGTTTGTTTGCTTCATGGGGACCTTGGCTAAGGAGCGTACTCGAAACTCTGGATATTATCCTCCTGATAGTCACATTAGTAGTCCCTCTGCTACTCTGTATTATAAGATTTAGTGTTTGCATGCAGCCATGTGTGGAACGTCGAATAGTCTCTCCTAATAGAATGACTAAAAGTCAAAGAAATGCATAACCGTGAGGACACTGTTACCTATAAATGATGTGTTTAGACTGGAAACCTACAATGATGGTAACTGAGCTTGGTGCTAATGCCCTAAGTTTTGGTTACACTCTTACCTGGGTAAGAANACTGTTGGCCGTTTGTATATCTTCTTTAGAGAAATGCCTGCTTAGCTCTTTTGCCCATAAAGAACTCAAACAACTTTACAAGAAAATACCTTGCTTTCTTTAAAACTGGTGAGGGCTTTGACCAAGTGTGGCAGATAAGCTTTGACTTGTTTCCTTTAGAAACATGACTTGAAACTAACTGTTCTTTCTAAATTTGTGAGTTATATATTGTATTTTTATTTGTTTCTGTTTTTTTCTATATATACATGTGTAAGCTGTTTATTGTGTCTACCTGTTAATGTCTATAGATGTGTTTGTATATTGTATACTTGATCCCAAGTTGGCTTATAAATAATGTGCCCTCATAGTAAGTCTAAATGCTTTTCAAACTCATGAGACTTTAGTTTTTATTTCGTTTGTTTTAATTGTTGGTAAAATAAAATAGAAATGTTTTTAGGATTTAATTTAAACATTTTTTTCATAGGATTGTCTATGGCTCAAAACAAATTTATTCTGTGTTTCAAGGTCATAAAATTGTTGCTTTTGTAATATGTTTATTACCTGCTTAATTTGTTTGTGAACTTAAAGCTGTGAGGGGACTGGCTGCTGGGCTTCCCCCAAAGCCTTGCATGTGTCTTGTTGTTAGCTTGTCTTTGAATTCTGGGGTCTAGACAGGTGGCCATGGTGAGGCCTGGGCACATAGGTGTCCACAGCACATGGACCACCAGCTGCAGGACAAAACCCAACATGGTCTTGTCCTCTATGTCCCAGCTCTGCCTCCTGGTCATGCTGGGAGGGACAATATCCTCTGGACATTATCTTTTGCATCTGTTCTCTGTCTTGGGCTCTGCATGGCCACCCAAGTGGATGCCATGTGGGACCCAGGATGGTTAGGAAAAGGGTACGTATGTCGAATTTCTCAAAGGTCTTAGTTAATACTGGTTGATGAAAGTTTAGCTTGGTGTGAGTAAATTGGACAAATGTGAATGTGTTAAACACTTAAAAATAACTATATAAAAAGTGGGGGCCTTGTGTGCATCCATATAGGTGTACTTTTATTTGTGGAGGATTGTGCAGCCAACCTTATAATGGGCAACCTTGACAGATAAAAAATGAAGGGCTAACGTAGGCCAGAAATTTTAATAGTATTTTTGTTGCCAAATAATCTGTCAGAAACAGAACATTAGATCGCTCCTTTTAACCTACATCATAGGTTAAAGACAACATTCCAAGAAGGCATTAACCCTTCCCGGATGGGCATCATTTATTAGGTTTTTGTTTTGTTTTGCTTTCCATGGCTTGGAGTAAATATAAATGAGGCAAAGTTTAAAAAATTGTCCCTCTCGGTAGGCTCCATGGCAGATTCTCCTGCAAAGTCTATGGTTACACCATAGACTTCTTTAAGTTCTCTTGCTAAAGCTGTGCTGGATGATAGAAGTGCCCTAGATTTCCCACTAGATCCTGCCACT
>NW_007740028.1:30454-32488 GCF_000696425.1 Galeopterus variegatus
ATGGTAACTGAGCTTGGTGCTAATGCCCTAAGTTTTGGTTACACTCTTACCTGGGTAAGAACGTGACCAAAAGGGGGGAATTATTAAACAAAAGTTATGGGAGGCCATTGCTTTGGATTGAGCTCCTGCACTAGTCCTCCAACAGATCAGACCAAACCAAAATGAAATACTCATATTAAGTGCCACAAACCTTTAAGAAAGCAGATAGATCGCAAAACAGACCCATTTTTTCCTCCCTCAAATAGAAGATTCCAGCATAAGGAAATCCCCTCTGCTCTAACCCTTATGAAAAAGTCACTCAATACTAATCATTTTTTTCCCATTGTTCTGTTTCCCCGGTCCCATCTTATAAAACTTACTGTTCTGCTATTTCCCAGTGGAATTTGAGACCATATAAGTCCATTTACAATGATGACACAGAGCGATGTCCATGCCTAAGTTTTGGTCAACCTCTCAAAATTGAGAGGAAAAGACGAAGGGGGAATCGTGAAATTAAGTTTGGCCTAAAGGTTCTTCTGACACAGTAAACTTGATGTGTAATGGAGTAGCTTACTCTTGCAACCTAACTTGGTGTGCAAGCACAGACTGTAACCTGCTCTTGGAACAAGCAGCCAACTGTTCTGTATGTCACTTCCCTTTTTCTGTCTACAAATCTTAACCAACCATCTGGCAGTGGCAGAGTCAGTCTGAATCTGTTCGGATTCTGGGGATCACCTGATTCACAAATCGTTCTTTGTTCAATTAAACTCTGTTATACTTGATATGCCTAATTTATTTTCTTTTAATAATCTGGAGAAGAAAAACATCTAAAACTTGGGGGGCGGGGGGGGGAGATGTGACAAGATAGCTCATGTGAAGGCACTTTTAAAACTGTTGAATGATAGGAGTATAGAGAACGCAGGTGTCTGCTGAGGGTCTCAAGGCCACAGGCAAGAGCATGTGGCTGCTTAGGTTTGCCACAACAGGAAGGGCCACTTGGGAAGGCCAGGAGAAAGAGACACGTTCTTCTTTACAGCTTTTTAAAGAACAGTGTGTGGGTAGGTCTTAGCAAGCAAGATTTAGATTCCAATCTAGCAAACACTTCATGGCCAGAGCATGAGCTAAGTGTGTTGAAATCTAAAAAGTTATATAGGTCTTTGAATCTTCTCAACAACAAACGTGTCTATCAACATACATTAAGAATTTTATATGCTTCATGTTAAATCTAAACAAGTAAACCCTGTAGGCAAGCTGGAAACACTTTAGAAATCCCCGCCCATCCCCTACTCACCTCCTGGGATCGATGCTCACCTCAAAGGTGGACAATTTGAACATCCACATGTCTGATATAAACAGTATCTTTCTTCCTTACCCCAGTCCCTAGTTCACAACCATCACCATACATAGGGACTTCTGTTCACAGCTGTTCTCTGGATTTCAGGGGCGATTTGAAGGATATTCAAGGTTGATTTGAACCATATGTGATTTTTGCTGAATTAAGAATCAAACCCTCACATAAGGTAAGATTCCACTGAAGGCCTCTTTCCATGGCACTGTCAGCAGCATATGAAGAATGGAGTTGGAGTTCGGGAAAATAGATGATGTACTGGAGGACTTAAATCTGCAAAGGTTTATGGGGCACCTGCCATTGAGCAAAGACCATCAGGCAGCCCCTTGCTCTGACCTTGAGGAAAGTCTTCCCTGCTTGTTTGTGCAGAGTTCTGTATCCAGCAGGCACATAATACCTGCTGGTGGTTCCACTGCCTCTCTCATGAGGTGACTATACTGGGAAACCTCCTGTGCATTAGACTGATGCTTCACAAACTTACTATTGCTGTTACTAAATCCAGTGCCCTGCCCCCAAGTCTGCAGGGGTGGGACAGAAGGATGCATGTTTAGTACCCCAGATAATTCTGACTCTTCCAGCCCAGCTCCAAGCACTTCTTGGACCCTTTGCCTTGAGTGAGGTGTGGAGCCTGCTGGGGGCAGGTACATGGATCTCCCATGACCCACCAGCTGTTTCCCCGAACACGGCTTTATAATGGAAAGAGCACT
>NW_007740029.1:0-980 GCF_000696425.1 Galeopterus variegatus
TCAGGATTGTTTTGGCTATTCAGGGTCTTTTGTTGTTCCATATGAAAGTTAAGATTATTTTTTTCCATTTCCGTGAAGACTGTCACTGCAGGCTTTAGCAGCTAGAAATGCTATGCCCACATTTGAGCAAGAGAGCGGCCTTTCAGAAGAATCCAAAACATCCTTAAAATAAGTGTGTTTGAAATAAAAGAGATAATAGAAAATCTAAAACTATAAGAAAACATAATCCCCATGGTCTCCTTTTCTAATCTTATCATTCTTTTATCATGAGGCACCATTGTTTTCTTATAGTTTTAGCTTTTCTATTATCTCTAATTATTTCAAACACACTTATTTTGAGGATGTTTTGGATTCTCCTAAAAAGCCCTATCTCTTGCCCAAATGTGGGCATAACATTTCTAGCTGCTAAAGCCTACATGCAGGCCCAACTCCTGCAGGCCACCAAAACTTCAGCTCCAGCTTATGTCTGGCTTTTAGTTTCCTTTTTTATTTCTAAAACCTAGATATTTTTCTTCTCTTGGACTAAACTATGCACCTTTGCCTTTTATTTTTTATATTTGATCCTGTATTTTTGTTTGCTTGGTTGGAGAAGGGAGGGTGGTTAGTATGAAAGAAGACTCCAAGTGTATTGCTGAATAAAAGTGCAGATATTGAATATGATGATTCATGGCCATATGCTGACAAATATAAAAATTCAGAAAATTTGTAACATAATAAATTTCAAAGACTGACTCTTAAAAAGGTGGACAAATGTTTTTGCCCTAAGGAGCATTCATTCTGTTGATCACATCTGATGCTAAATATGTATTATAAACACGTGTGGATTTTCCTTACTTCGTGTCTATCAGTAGTGGGGAGGGGGTATATTCTCTAGCCTCTGATGACTGGAACTCCTGTGGCACAAAGTTACAACGACTCACTGTCTGTTCCATAAGCAACTTCACTGACATTCTGTGGCAGCCCACCGTGGGAATGACTAC
>NW_007740029.1:1111-4033 GCF_000696425.1 Galeopterus variegatus
TGTATTATAAACACGTGTGGATTTTCCTTACTTCGTGTCTATCAGTAGTGGGGAGGGGGTATATTCTCTAGCCTCTGATGACTGGAACTCCTGTGGCACAAAGTTACAACGACTCACTGTCTGTTCCATAAGCAACTTCACTGACATTCTGTGGCAGCCCACCGTGGGAATGACTACATGCTAAGGCAATTCACAAAGCTTAGGGGAATCCTGGTCAACACTCTTCTGATACTTCAGTACCCTGTAATTCCTTGTTTTTAACTTCTCTGATTCCTTTGGAAGATCGGGCCAATGGAATGTTGAAATTTCCAGTAACCCAAAGCCTGCACGGCCTGTCATACTTCAAACCCAAAGCTGTGCATCCAACCGAGAATTCAAAACCCTATTTTCACACTTCACTTTGACCAAAGGAAATGTGGTATGTTGGCTTTAGCTTTGAATTTCAATCAATTTAATTGAAAATATGTGAATCAAAGTGTATTTTCAGAACATCTGAGAAAGTCACCAAGTGCCTCTCTGCGTCTACCATGTCCTGGCAAAGCTGGTTCTGATTTTGTGTGTTTTCAGTCCCTGTTTGAAGTTCATCCATGGGGCTCCAGTGAAAATATGTGAATCAAAGTGTATTTTCAGAACATCTGAGAAAGTCACCAAGTGCCTCTCTGCGTCTACCATGTCCTGGCGAAGCTGGTTCTGATTTTGTGTGTTTTCAGTCCCTGTTTGAAGTTCATCCATGGGGCTCCAGTGTTGGCTTGGCTTTCATTCCATGCCACATTTCACATGAAAACCAGGGGCAGGAGAACAAACAGGGATTGTGGTTAGAAAAAAGGGGGAGGGTTAGAATCACGCCCCCAGTGAAAAAAGCCAAATCAGAGTTGTCTTTATAAGTTTGAAATCAGACTCTAAGGAACAAAGTAGATATTTATTGGCAGAAACTTCATTTATTGAGCATCTATTACATGCATCATGTTAGGGTCTCATGTTAGAGGAAAAGTAAATTGCAGGTTTTGTGCCTAAGCAAGGGCCCGACAAGTAACCAGTAATTTGGGTAAAATGTGCTGAATAAAGAATTCTAGGTGCACATGAATATGGAGCAACACTGAGGAGGACTTAAGAGAAGACCAGGCGTTCCAGCTGGGTTTTGAATCATGAGCAAGGGTTTCCTGGTGAAGGCAAGGTACAAAGGTTGGTGATGGGGGCTGGATCCAACCTAGATGGCTGAACCAGGAAGCCAGGATCAGGGCTGGGGCTTGGCAAGACCAAATTCTTAACTGAGAACCAAACACAGAGGCCAAAGTAAAGCCTGTAATCTGTCAGATTACGGCAACAACAATGCAACTAACATTTTATTGAATTCCCTCCACATGCCATGCAGTATTCTCATTGCTTACATGTTTAACTCATTTAATTTTCCTGCCCATCGTGAAGGTATGTATTATCACAGTCCTCATTTTATAGACAAGGAAATTGAGTCAGAGAAAGGAAAAATACATCTGCTAAGATCACACAGATCATGAGTGGCAGAGAGGGGACGGACTCAAACTTCTCATGCCAGAGTCAATGTCCCTAATTGCCACCTTGCATTGTCTCCCTGGAGCACACACTGATTTAGAATATTTAGAGGTGAGATCCAGGTGTCTGCATTTTTAACAACCCCACAGGTGAATCTAGTACACAACTCACTCTTTCAGAGAAAACTGAGTCACATAGTTTGAAGAGAGCTCATAAAAGATGAGGTCCAGAGGAGTTGAGAAGGGGCTTACTGATTGGATCCAAGAACCAAGAGGTCAGAGCCCCATGAGGACAGGATTGGAACAGGGGACCCAGGAACTTCTAGAGTTAGGGGAGGGATCTCTGTCCTGAGTGATTGTTCTGAACACTCAGCCCCAGGTCGGTGGAGCAGGCTGTGTCAGGATGTGGGGCTTTACCAGGAGAGATTCTGGAGGTGAATGCTCCAGGGGATGATGACAACTAAACCACAGGAGAGAGGCCCAGGATAGGGTCTGTTCAGAGGGTACAGGGATCTAGAGGGTGGAAGTGGATCCATTTCTAGGTTATCTACTGGTTGGTGGGTGACAGATCTGGGTAGTGGGAGTTACTGGATGATAATAGGGCTTGGTATGATAATAGGGCTTCTATGTGGTAATTCATTCACAGTAGAAACTCTGTTCTTCTATAAGGACATCAAGAGTCAAGCAGGGACCTGACTGATCAACTTAGGAGAAAGGGATGGAATATAGCCCTAGCGCGGAACCAGGGCATTGGACAGGGAAACTGAGACCCAGTCTCCTAACGTCACATAAGATGGCACGAAGAAGAGAAGGGACTTGGGAGGCAGGCAAGTACCCAAGAGTCCACTCAGGTAAACCCACTCCCAGGGCCAGCCGGTACGGCTGTGCAGGCGTATGATTCTAGGGATTAGGATATTCGTATCATGCTTGGAGTTGTCAGTACACACCCAGGATAAGGATTGAATCATCCCAGCGATAGGCCCATTTCTACTGTATACTCTCAGGAACCAGGGAAGGCCAAGGCCATGATGTGGAATTGACGTCCTTCGGGGGCAAATGAGAGTTGAAAAGTAAAACTTTCTTTCCTTTCTTTCTTATCTCTGCAGCTCCTTAGGGTGTGTAGCTAGCCTGGTAAACCTAAAGACAGGACCTGCTATAATTTTCAGGTCTCAGTGCAAAACTGTGGACCCCTTACTCAAAAAAGACAAAAAAATGTGTCATTAAAGGTACTAGAATGTAAGACTTTTTCTTATCTTCAGCAGACTCTCTCTCCACTTACAGTGTTTTTTTTTTTGTTTTGTTTTTCTTTCATGTAGTTCTAAACAAGGAAAAATTAAAACTTTAAATTTTTAGCATGGATTTTACTTTTTTTCTTCATGTTGTGCAGTGACAGTTTTAAATGTGACTCTAATAG
>NW_007740029.1:4298-8981 GCF_000696425.1 Galeopterus variegatus
ACTAGAATGTAAGACTTTTTCTTATCTTCAGCAGACTCTCTCTCCACTTACAGTGTTTTTTTGTTTTGTTTTGTTTTTCTTTCATGTAGTTCTAAACAAGGAAAAATTAAAACTTTAAATTTTTAACATGGATTTTACTTTTTTTCTTCATGTTGTGCAGTGACAGTTTTAAATGTGACTCTAATAGCTATTAACTCAATTAATTACACAATTCATATTTTGTAATTCTTCTGTGCATATGTGTTTCATTGTTATCAGGATGGTGGAGGCACTGCAGGAACAAACTGTTTCTTTTTCTTTCCCTTCCTGACACGTGCACATTCTACAACACTCTGTACCCTCCCCAGGGAGGACTGAGAGGAAGAGGAATTCTGGGTGCCCTGTCGTCGGTGGGAGTGGTGGCCGATGCAGGGAGATAACCGAGCGAGCAGGGTGCAGCAGGTCCTTGGCCATCCGGAGCTGTTAGAACACAGGTGCCTTCCTTCTGTGTCTGCAGCAGGTCCTGGTGTGAAGGGGAAATGGGTTCTCTTGATGGAGCACTCTTGCCTCAGACTAACTCTGAGTCTCTCTGACTCCCGCATGTCACGGGTCCACCACAAGGGTCATGCACAAGGGGCATCGAGAACACTCTCCAAACAGGTGGTCCGTAAATGTGGTCGCACACACTGGGCTCACCTCCTCTGCTCACACGCATGCTCCTGCGTCCCATCGGACTTCGCCTGCAAAACACAAGTTCAGAGATAAAATTGCTAAGAATCCCAAGGCAGTAACAGGAGAGCATTAGACCAAGCGTGGGCCCTTTTGAGCACAGGGTGCTGGGGGACAGACTGCTCAGGCCACACACTCATGAAGCCGGCCCCCTCCAGAGGCACTCAGTGTCCCTTGCTTGCCAGGTTCATGGCCTCAGAATCACAAGGACAACCTCAAGAGTCATCTGCTCCCCAGAGTTTGGACTTCTTTTGGAAAGGGGTAAGATAAATATCCATCCTCTTGGAGGCTGAATTATGCACTTTTATAGCCAAAAATTACCTTGGTTGTAATTTGCACCGACTGCTTCCAGAGTGTGTTGGCTTGTTCTTTTGTTTTTTAGTGGGTGGACTTTTCCTTCAAACCAATCCTTACATTAATCCAGTAAATGACACAGAGAGAAGAGGGGCAGCTTCAGTTACAGCAGGGTGGGGAAGCAGGCCCCACTCACTCACTCTCTCTCTGACCCTAAAGCATGTCTGATACCTGTGCACAATTCTTGTGGATACAGTTAAAAAAAAAAAAAAAAACAATAAATGCAAAAACAAAACAAAACAAATACCAGAACTGCTCTGATCCATGCAAATATCTCATATGTAATATATATAAAAAAATGTTAAACTAGACTGGAAGAAGTGATTTGGTCAGATCCCACACAGACACGCTGCCATTTATGCTCAGTTCTCCTGCTTCGGTGGTTCTCCAAACAAGATCCTGGAACCAGAAGCATGAGTATCACCTGGGAATGTGACAGAGTTGCAAATTCTTGGGCCCCTTCCAGACCTACTGAATTAGAAACTCAGAGGTGGGACCCAGTAATCTGTGTTTCAATAAACTCTCCAGAAGATTCTGATGCCTGCTCAAGTTGGAAAACCACCAGCTTCCACATTTTGTCTTGCTTATGCCTACTCATTTCTAGCTCAGGAAACTTCTCCTGAGCCAGTCTGGTCCCCTCAGGCATGGTTCTAATATTGTCATCTCTCTTAGCCTGAGAACCAGGTCCAGTTACCTGCGAGAGTGTCAGCAGAGGCAAGGAGAGGCACTGAGAACTGTGGCTAAGCACCTACTCCATACCATACTCCAAAATACGTGACCTCAGTAGCCTCCAAAGCAACCTTGTAACTCTATGTCATTAGCACATTTTCCAGGAAAGCAAGGACAACTTGTGAGCCTATGCCCAAATAGCTGGCAGAGCTGGAGTTCCACCTCCAGAGCATCCAGCTGTCTTCACAAACAGACCTTCCTCTGTGGGCTTGGACCCTGCAGCGGCAGCCAGCACCACCCGTTCATGATCGCCATCCCTACCACCAGAGCGTGTGCCGAGCCGTCCGCGTGCACACGCATTAGCATCCCCATTTTACAGAGAAGCACACTGAGGTGAGGAGCAAGCCCATCACGCGGCAGGCAGGTAACGCCTGCAGTCTACTTCAGCAGCTGGCTTCAGTTTGTGTTTGGTTTTCTTGACATTTTTTCTTTTCTGATTTTTGGGGTCATGTTGCTTGAAAATAGTAACATGTCACATTGTAAAATAAATTCTGACTGAAAAATGTGCACAGTGAAAATGCTGTTTCTCTCTCCCCATTGGCTCCTCCAAATTCCTCCCCAAGGGCAGCCACTGGGACCAGTTTCTTACGTCAGAGACAGCCTCTGCATGTGTATACGAGCAAACACGAGTATGTATGCTCTGCTGTAAGTTTGCGCACTAGTTAGTGTGCTGTGTGCATGGATTTGTTCTTCACTTTATGCATGTAAAAATACAACTTGGAGAATATCCTATAGCTATATGTATAGTTCTGCCTCATTCTGTGGAATGGCAGCCCTGAATTTCTCTCTACCAACCATCGTTATTGAACCGTTCTCCTAATGCTGGCCATTTAGGTTGTTTCTGGTCCTTTGCTACTGCACACCATGCTGTGATGGTGAATCCTGTATATATGTCTATGCTCATATGTGTGTGTCTGCTGGACGGGCCGTGGCCATTCTGCCACTTAGAGACTGAGTCTAATCCCCCTCCCACACTCCTTCTAGCATTCCATCAGGACCATCTTTCCATCACATTCAAATATGGACTCTTCAACTAAGCTGTCAGCCCACCAAGGACAAGCGTTTTATCTTTGTCCTCTTGGGTGCCTTCCTTTCCCTGTCTTGGGCTGGCTCCATCATCCTGTGCTGAAGAAGGCCAGAGAAAGGGCTCTTTGAGCTAAGCTGGAGCACCCGAGGGTCAGTGGGGATTCATCATGGTGGCCACAGTTTGCCATAGCTGGTCCTGACCAGGTGGAGGGGACCACATGGCTGTTGTCCTAGAGATGCTCACACATCGTGCACAGCTGCTGAGACTGTGGGCTGTGAATGTGACCATTGTTCCCAGGGAGACCTACAGAGGCTCCCACTCCTGCTTCATGTTCAAGAAACATGGCTGGGGCAGGCACTGAAAAGCAGCCAGACTGGCCCATAACCACATCCCACATGTGCAGGTGAGTGGGGCTGCTCGCAGCAAGTTTCTGGACTGAAGCCATGGAGGAACTCATGCTCTGCTTTTGTGTAGGGGTGGATGGGTGGCAAGGGGCAATACCCACATTGCATTTAAATCTGTCCGCATCTAACCCTCTGACCAAATCTTGGTAAATAAAATTCTCATCAAATTGGATGACGTTGTGGTGGTTTTTTCTACCTCACTATTTCAAGCATTGGATTTGAAGTCAAAGGAGGGCTTGAATCCCAGCAGCAGTGACCTGTGATTTCACCACTGTCACTGTGCTGTGCAGACTCTCGATGGCCCCACAGAGGAAATGGTGGGATGGAATCTGGGTGCCTTCCCAGTATAGTCCCTCAATACATCCAAGGGCTTTCTTCACTGGAGATATGGAATCATGAGCACCTCATTCCTCACACCGAGCAGGTGTCCATGAACACACATGTGATATGATAGGTGGGTGGGTGTGGATGAATGTGTATGTATGCCTTTTTTTTTCCATTTTTGTATTGTGTTAAAATACACATAACATAAAATTTGCCATCGTAACCATTCTTAAACTTACAGTTCAGGGGTATTAAATACATTCATAATGTTATGCAACCATCACCACCATCTATCTACATAAGCCTTTTCATCTTGTACACCTGCAACTAAATACCCATTAAGCAATAACTGCCCATTCCCCTCCCCCCACCCCAGCCCCTGGCAACCACCACTCTACTTTCTATCTCTATGAATATGACCACTCTAAGTACCTGAAATAAATGGGATCATACAGTATTTGTCCTTTTGTGACTTGGCTTAGCATAATGTCTTCAAGATTCACCCACGTTATAGCATATGTCAGGATTTCCTTCCTCTTTAAGGCTGAATAATATTCCATTGTATGGATACACACACACACACACACATACACACACACCACATTTTGCATATCCATTTATCTGTCAATGGACACTTAGGGTGTTTCCATGCTTTAGCTATTGTGAATAATGCCACTGTGGACATGGGTGTTCAGAGTGAGATATCTCTTCATGATCCTGATTTCAATTATTTTGGGTGCATACCTAAGAGTGAAATAGCTGGATCATATGCTAATTCTGTGTTTACTTTTTTGAGAAACTGTCTTTGGCTGCATTTCAGGGTCAGCCAGAGATTCTTATTTTAAACACAAATGTTTTCACTACAAGATCCCCATAAATCTGTGTTTTGTTCATCACTGTGTCTACTTTGCCTCATCTCTCCAAGGCCTCAAGACTTGAGAACCAAATCTCTCTGTATTGCAAGCTTTCTTCATTAACAAGCTTCAGAGTCACCAGTCCCTCACGTTGTCAACAGTGGGGTAAGTAGCTCTAGCTGCTGCAACAGACAAATCACCAAATCTCAGTTCTTCAAGGAGGTGGAAGAAAGAGAGAGATGGGGGGGGGAGAGGGAGAGAGAGAGAGAGAGAGAGAGAAAGA
>NW_007740029.1:9569-10480 GCF_000696425.1 Galeopterus variegatus
AGAGAGAGAGAGAGAGAGAGAGAGAGAGAGAGGCGGAGGGTGGTACTTACTTGTAACTTCCTCTGAGTGCAGGAGTCACATGCCTTCTGCTCACATTCCTGCAGGTGGGAGCTCAGTGACTCTCATCTGATTGCAAAGAAGGTTGGAAAGTGTGATCTTCTTGCCTGCCTAGGAGAGAAAATGGTGTGGCGAATACACAGTGTTAATTCTACCATATTTTGCCATTGTTAAAGGGCTATGTCAGAATTTAAAGGGAAACAAACAATCACACCGAGAGCAGTTGCAGGCTGTGGTGAGCCCTTCAAAGATGTGCCTTTCTGGTGGATTGTGTTTTTAGGCAATGCTGACTTCTGCATTAACTTGCTTTTGAGATCCCATTGATTGTTAGGGATGAAAGAGAAAAGTGGAGCCATTTCAGACAAGCTCTGCCTGTGAAACCAGGGCAGCTATTTTGATTAATGTGGCCAGTTTAGCTAAACAAAGAGATTGGCCATTACTGGGTAAAATCAGTCACTCCAGAAGCCCCAGAGAGACCAGTTTCTGGATTCAAAGCAAATTAAATCTCCATGTTGAGGGGGAGCAGCTATGGATGGTAAGGAGGAATTCTACAGAAAAACAAGTCTCTCACTCACTGCTGTGGGAGTGGAAATACAGATTACACTTCAGGGAAGTAAACCAGCAATACATGTCATTACCTCTAAATTCCCCATACTGTCTGACACAAAGATCCCACCTCTACTCTATGAATCTATCTCTAGGAACCTGGTAAATATCAGAGGGGAGGGGAAATGCATAAACAGGTCTCAAGGTTGGGAAAGATTAGGAACCACTTAGCGCACACAGGAGCGGTTGAAGACATGGAGCATAGCCGGTTCATGGGACCCTATACAGAACTTAAAATTATTTTTTTT
>NW_007740029.1:10686-18670 GCF_000696425.1 Galeopterus variegatus
TTTTTTTTCAAAGACTTTTCCATTACAAAGAATTTTTAGTAACATATGGAAATTCTCTTAACGTAATCCTACATGCAGAATTGTACCTGCAGTATATTTATAGAGTATGATCTCAGTGGCATTGTATGTAATGGGATCAAAATAAGAACGATGACATTAATCATTATAACACACATTGAACATAGTCTTCCGTGAATCAGTCTCACGTACGTCTCCCCCAAATCTAGGAAGCAGGAGATCATATCCCAGTTTGACACATGAGGATATAGAGAATGTGACAGGGGAGTCTGTCACACCTGGTCACATAGCTGCAGAGCTGAGATTCACATTCAGGTCTCCTTTCAGTGAGCTAGTCCATTGATGCAAATTCATTTAAATTCAAAAATTAAAAAAAAGGAAAGGTGGGCACCAGAGCATTGTATGCAGTGGCTAACTACGTGGTAAAGACGGCAATGGTTTGGGACTTTTCCTGATTACTCTTCCCTTTATTTTTGCCAGTTTCTGCATCAAGCATACGCTATCTTTAAATTTTTTAAAAAATTACTTATTTTACAATGAAACCTTGTAACTTCAACAAATAAGCTTATTCATGAATCGTAAACAAATGACTCTGTACCAAGGGAAAACTGGGCAAATGAACCCACAGAGTAAAATTAAGGGAGATCAGGTTGTCAGACCGAGTTACTTTCTTTCCACTTCTTATTTATGGTCCATATTTTGTGGAGCACAACTTCTAGAACAGGAAAAAAAAAAAAGTAAAAATGACCACGTTTACTGGCCTATTTTATTTTATTTTTTTGTTTCTCCCTGATTACGTCAAGACAGTCGTGTCTCTGCATAGTTGAGAGGCAGAAGCCACACTGGGCCGCATCACAAAACAAAAGAATTCTTTTGACTCACTAGGAAGGAGACGTTGGGACAGTGACCACTGTCATATGGAACTGAAGTGACTTAAACTGGATGTTTATGTTCTGGCTCCGTGGCTGGGTAGCATGACCGCGGCCTGCTGCTGTCGGGGCAGGATCAGAGTTAGCATTCCGTGGTGAAGGGACAGAGCCGGGCCCGGGGCCGTATCGGCATTCTGCATGGGCTGAGTAATTGCACTTCTGGAAAGAGCGCCTGGTGCCTTGCTGTACCCCTGAAATCAGCTCTCCACTTCTAAGGGCGTTTTAAGAAATAGAGAATGAAAGAGAAAATGGCAGAGAGACACAGAGAGGAAGGATATGGCAAGCCTGTCACTAACAGCGGTCGGATTGGACCTGCCTCACGTTTTCTTCTGGACAGTGTCTACTTGGGCTTGTGAGGATGAAATTTCAAGGCACCAGGAGCTGAGCAGCTGGAGTTGTCCATCCTGGGGCTGCTGGTCCTGGGGCGGGGAGGAAGGGGATGTTTGTTACTGTTGCTGCTCTTGTGTGCTGAGTATGACTGAGTGCCAGAGCCAACTCCCTTCTCTCTACTTTTAATTTATGTTCCATATTTTATTTGTTGAGCATAATTTTTACAACTGGAAGAAAAAAAATGGAGAGAAATAGTATTTTTACAGGCCTACCTATTTTATTTTAAAAATAAACTCTCCAGTGCTGGGGAGACAGAGGCCAAAGTCCTCCTTACTGGCCTAAGCTGATTTTTGCCAATTATCTCTGCCAAGCACATCCGGAAGTTTCTCCTTCCCTTAAACTCCTCTCTGTCTCTGATTTCGTGAGAGTCCAGAGAAGCAGAAATATTTCAAGAGGTGTCCTCAGGGAAGCCGGGGCCTAAATCCAGGTCTCCTGGGGCTCAGGTCACAACAGATCCTTCCTGGAGGCCCAGCTCCAGTGCGAGAGAGAAAAGGCCCAGAGACTTCAGGATCTCCCAGACACCAGCAGCACAGCCAAGATGCTGCACATTCCTTCTGACAGCCTCAGGTAAAACAAGGAGTGGTCAGAGGCCAGCAATTCCACCCAAAAGACACGGCTCAGCCCATCGTGGCTGATGACTTTGCGCCAGGCATCAAACCTCCTGAAGCCAGAGCCACCTCCTGGACAAAGTGAAGACTGAGCATGTGACAGTCACAAAGGGTCCTCTTCCTTCCCTTCCTCTCCTGTACAGTTCTCCATTCATGGGCTCTGGCTAAATTCCACTTGAGATACTATTTTCTCTGCCATCCCCAAAGTCTCCCTCTTAGCTCAAGTGGTACTAAAGTGAAATATAGCTGGTCAAATCTCCTGAATCCTTATTCTCATCCCTATCAAACAGCCGGATTTGAGGATTACAGAGGCTACGATAAAATGCTCTTGCCTCTGACAGTGACAGGGAGGTGGTAGAAAAGCCACTGGTACTCAGAGGGAGGGAGTCTCTTTTCTAGTCCTGATGTTTCCTGATAAGCAGGTTGGGCCCAGTATCCAAAACTTTTTTTTTTTTTTTAAGATAATTTATTATACATACATGTGGGGTACAACATTGATTTTCAATAATTGTGTACAATGTGTGATGGTTAGAACAGGATAGTTAGCTTATTCATCATTACAATACACAATCATTCTTTGTGTGCATTGACCAATTCCTCATTAGCCTCCTCCCTCGGCCCCTCTGCTTCTCTTTTCCACCTCCAGTACCCACGGTTCTTTTCTCTCTGTCTAAAAGTTCGGTGTATCACTGTGATTGTTGTTTCTTTCTTTCTCTCTCTTTGTCTCTCTTTATCATTGGTTTATTTATGGATTTGGTTCCTGGTTCTGAATGAAAGCATGTGGTATTTCTCTTTCCCAAGAAGCTCATTCATGTTGCTGCAAATGGTAGAATTTCATTCTTTTTTTCATGTCTGGGTAGTATTCCATTGTGTATATACCACAATTTACTTATCCACTCATCCATCGGTGGACATTTAGGTTGGTTCCAGCACCTGGCTATTGTAAATAGAGTCGAAATAAACATGAGAGTGCAGGGATCCCTTTGACCTGATGTTTTCCAGTCCTCTCAATATATCCCCAGTTGTGGGATTGCTGGATCTGATGGCAGTTCTACCTGTAGTTGTTTGAGGAACCTCCATACTGTTCTCCATAATGGCTGCACTAATTTACAGTCCCAACAACAGTGCAGAACAGTTCCTCTTTCTCTACATCTTCTCCATCATTTGTTATTTCATTTCCCTGATGATTAGTGGAGGCATTACACATCCTGACTTCAAACTATATGACAAATATGTAGTAACAAAAGCATCATGGTACTGGCATGAAAACAGACATGTGGACCAATGGAGCAGAATAGAGAACCCAGGAATCAACCCACATATTTACAGGCAACTGATCTTTGACAAGGGCACCAAGAACATACATTGGGGAAAAGACAGCCTCTTCAATAAATGGTGCTGGAAAAACTGGACGTCCATGTGTAGGAGAATGAAACTTGATCTGTACCTCTTGCCATATACCAAAATCAACTCAAACTGGATTAAAGACTTAAATATAAGACCTGAAACTTTAAAACTCCTAGAAGAAATCACAGGGGAAACACTCCAGGATGTAGGTCTGGGCAAAGACTTTATAAATAACACCCCCAAAGCACAGACAACAGAAGAACAATAAACAAATGGGATTATATCAAACTAAAAAGCTTCTGCACAGCAAAGGAAACAATCGACAGCATGAAAAGACAACCTACAGAATGGGAGAAAATATTTGCAAACTATGCATACAACAAGGGATTAATATCTAGAATATACAAAGAGCTCAAACAACTTTATAGCAAAAAGCCAAATTATACAATTAAAAAATGGGCAAAGGAGCTGAACAGACATTTCTCAAAGGAAGACATGCAAATGTCCAACAGTTACACTGCATGAAAAAATGTTCAACATCCGGTATCTAAATCTTAAAAGGAGAAGCGGTGGAGGGGAATCTCTGCTCTATCAACCTCTGAGAGTGGTGGGAAAGAGAAAATGAAACCATGCATGTGAGTGCACTTTGCAAACTATAAAACATTCTTTCTCAGCTCTATGTGCTTATGAGGTCCTTTTATGTAGTTATTGATATCTTTTAGTAATTTTGAAAGGACCAAAATGGTCATTTTCCTTATCTTGATTTTCTGGAATTTGACCCCCCCCCCAAAAAAAAAAAACTGGACTGTGTTTCCAGTGTTTCTGTGCTTTTGGAGGAGCTGCTGAACTCTCTAAGGCACCTTTTTTCCATCTGGAAAAATGAAGACCAAATACTACCCACTTCCCACAAGTTTCTGGGATGCCCCAAAGATGACTCAATGTGGCAGTGTTTGGTAAACCCCAAAGCTCTCTGCAATGTGTAGGTAATGGCAAATGTGGATTACAATGCCTAGGGTGGCCACAGAGTTAATAATTAGGGAATTAACATAAGTCCTCACTCATAAGTGGGAGTTACACAATAAACAAAGAAAGAAAGAAGGAAAGATACAACAATCACAATAAATCGTTGGACTTTCAAAAGGAGAGAACAGAACTGAGGCCACCAGAGGTGGGAAAGAGGGAAGGGGTTAGTGAGAAATCAGTAAAGGGCCACAAAAAAGAAATACATTGTGCAATGCTAAACATACTGATTATCCTGATTTGAACATCACACGTTGCACACAAGCATCAATATTCAACGCTGTACCCCACAGATATGTACAATCAACTATGTTTCAATAAAAAAAATAAATAAACATTTATGGGGTTTCTGCCTGTATAACACATGGACTCAGAATATTTGAGGGCAGGGCCGGTGTTTTTCTCACTGCTACTACACACAGAGGGTTTTCAAGAAATAGATGTCTAACAAATGCCATCAGTTTGGGATATGAATTATCTGGTCAACCTATTTGTTAGTCTTTCTTCCACTAGTTAAACTGGTCATGTTTTATGTCAAATTTAATATTTTCCAAAGTCTGCCTTAGTTTCATTCGTACTCAGCAAATCAGTCCCAATATTTTATTTTATTTTATTCAGGGGAGCTTAGCCATTACAAATGGGTATTATTATTATTATTATTATTTTTATTTTACCTTAGGCTATTCCTGTAAGCATTATAAAAAGCAAAAATACTAACTGGTCACTAGCTGAGCAGTGGGGTTCCTCCACATAGGCAACATTAGCTTGGCTTGGCTAGCTCCAGGACACTGGAATAGGTATGTTTTACAATCTTGGTGCTGAAGAATAATCTTTTCAGGAACAACAACAAAAACAATTTACCTTGCTTTTGTCTCTACCTTTTATTCCCAAGAAAATTCCTAGAATTCCTTTTTTTGTCTCAAATATTTACATAAATAAGCTATTTCGTATTTCAGATTATTTTAGGTAAATTCCCAAATGGAAATTGACCTAAAAAGTAAATACACACACACACACACACACACACACATATGCAATATGTAGTTTGAGATATATAATATGCAATACAAAGTATTTATAGGAAGCATCCTCTTACTTAAATATACATTTACAGGACTTCTATTCTGTGCTGGGAGCTGTCCTACCTTGTAAACAAGTCCACAGATTTTTGTTTTGAAAGCCCCGTGTTTGTACCCTGGTCCTACCAGTTAATAGCCGTGTGCTGCTACGCAATTTACCATATTTCATTGATTCTAAGGCAATATTTTAAGAAATATTTTAACAACTGAAGTGGAATTCATCTTACAATTGATGACATCTTACAATTAGAATTGTCGGCATATTTTTCCCTCTTTGTGGTACGTAAAGTCGTGATGCATCTTACAATGGATTGTGCCTTATATTCGACAAAATCCAGTAGTTACCCTTTCTGAATTTCAATTTTAATCTCTGCAAAATGGAAAAATTGCTAACATAGAGTTGTTGTGAGAATTCAAGTAATTGTTGATTTCAGTAGCTTTTTTAGCTACTGAAATAAAAAATGCAATGTTGTTATTGTCACACTAACTTATTAATACTGTGATAGTTACAATTTAAAGGGCAGAGATTCAGCTGGCAATACTTATTTCCATCACACAGATGAAAATATTTAAGATTATAAGAGTTGAGTTATTTGCCTGAGGCCAAGACAAAATTCAAATACAGTGTCTGCCTGTCTCCAGAGTTTGCATGCACCCCAATAATGTCACTTCATTGTATATAAATACATTTTATATTTCATATGTGATTCACTTGCAATGTGTAACCCATTGTTCACAGTCCACAAATCTCTGCTGCTTCTCTACAGCAAAGAAGGAATGAGGTAGAGTCTCCAATATCCAAAGAACCCTTCCATTACATGCTACTGACTTGACACGAGCTTTTGAATGAGGATATTTATTTCCAGGTACCTCCAAATGCTGTGGTTATTTAATCACCTCAGATACCTCTCAGTAATCACTCCGTATTGCATATGCAAGTCAGCAAATTCTGCTCACTTTAATATACATGAGGAAGAGGGAGGGATATTTCTCACTGAAGGTTTTATGGAAAATTTTGCATTTATTGATTTTTTTTCTTAAATCTTATTCTTTAAATACACTGCTCCCCCCCCCCCACACACAAATGCACATGCATATATATGATGAAAATGATTGCTATGGTCAAATTTTGCATTTATTGATTTTTTTTCTTAAATCTTATTCTTTAAATACACTGCTCCCCCCCCCACACACACAAATGCACATGCATATATATGATGAAAATGATTGCTATGGTCATGTTTGTTCAACCTAACAAAAATATAGCATATTGACAACATTATCTGTCATTTCCACATTTCACCTGAAGTAGAAAACTGTTTGATCTTAAAAGCCTGCGGACTACATCAGTTCACAAGGATATCTTTTATTCCTGCACATTAAAATAAAGACAACCATATGCAAGGGTTTCTACAACCTGGGAAAGGAAAAAAAAAATGAAACATGCTTCTGTTTGCAAAGCTTTGCATGTTGATTACACTAGCAGTGGTCATACCATTAGCTTTTCTGCATTTCTCTGGGTCCCTTATATTTGGAATGATCAACATAGATTAGAAGCCTTGTTCAGCTGGCAATGCTCTTAGACGTCATAACTTTCCAAGAGAGAAAACAGAGGTTCGATAATTTAGGGACTTTTATGGGATAGCGTACAAAATATTACCTGCCTTGAAGTTCCCAGTTGGAGTCTAGGTTCTGAAAGAGATAGGGAAACGTTAGGAAAACAATTTCATCTTTGTAGACTTCTGTTTTCCCTTCTGAAAAATGGGGATAGTAGTGGTAGTATTGACCTCACGGGGCTGTTGCAAAAACTAAATAAAATAACGTACATAAAGTTGCTGGTATAGTGCACGGCACGGTTGCATATGCCTGTTTTCTTTTATTTCAATCTCTTTGCTTTTTATTTCCTTGCTGTAGAAATGGTGGCAGAAAGTGACACATTTGTGATACATTTCAGGTTGCTGTGTAAACCATAAAAATACCTGGGTTGTCTCTTTCTGTTCTCTTCTATTCAGTAGAAATTATGTATTGCTGTTGGATGATATTTTATCTTCAGCAATCTTGGTAACCAAAAACAGCATCGATGTTGTCCCCTGTCTGGGTGTAGTGTGTAAAATCTGGTAGTTCAGCATCTGGGGTCCATTCAGAAAGCAGTTGGTCCAGTTGCAATCCTGTGACTTCTGGATCACCAGAGTAAATGTTTCTGCCTCTAATTACTTGGTCCCATGTGGTCAGTAAAGCAGGCCTAACTCAGCCAACTTGAAAAACATGCCTTTTTATATTGTTTTGGTCCTCTTCTGGAGAAACACACCATTGGCCATTGTTCCCCCAGTGGAGAGGATTATGTTTTGTTTTGATGTCCTGTGCTCCTCAACTGTCCACGGGCTCACACACAGAACCAGCAGATGCTTAAGTCTTATTTTTCTACCACTTGCTAGATGTTTCTGGCCAGGTCAGTCATTCCAAATTGAACTTGCATATCATTTACATCTCTTCAGGGGCCTGGCCACCTAATCTGCTGAGATAAAAATATGTAAAGCATTGGGCCGGCCCGGTGGCGCACTGCTATAGTGCGCCACTTGGGAAGCGCGGTGGC
>NW_007740029.1:19557-31224 GCF_000696425.1 Galeopterus variegatus
TCAGCAATCGGCTCCATCCCTACCTTATTTCCCACTTCCAGAATTAGCCTTTTCATGGCTCATAGATGTAAGAGAGCAGCTGGGTGGGGCTCTTTCTCGGGGGCTTGCCCTCTTTTGATTCTCAGCTCTGTGTGTGTGCTTGTCGTGTGTATTATCTGGTCGTTTTCTCTGGGTACTATTAGTATCCCTTTTGCACTTTCAGGTTTCCAATTCCTCACATTAAATCCTCTCTTTAAAATATCTAGCTCAGTCTCTGTTTTCTTTTCCTTACCCTGAACGATCCATTTGTTGAATGAAAGGATGCCTGAATAAACATTCAAAGATGAACAGGATCCATTCAGTTCCCTAAAGGAGCTTACAACCAAATAGAAAGGATGAACCTAAATTCTAGTAATAGAGACGTGAGCCAGGTGCAATGGGACAAGACTGGAAAAGGGTGATTTCTAGAGACTAGAACCCTTGAGTCACAGGGTTTGATTTGTTTATTGAAAGATGGTGAGGAT
Organism: Galeopterus variegatus; assembly: GCF_000696425.1. NCBI lineage: Eukaryota > Metazoa > Chordata > Mammalia > Dermoptera > Cynocephalidae > Galeopterus > Galeopterus variegatus. Next base: position 20,061 of record NW_007740029.1, read on the forward strand.
TTTGCTGAGAAGGATGAACTAGTATAAATTCTTACATGGTCTCTAAGACAACTTACCACAGGGAACAATTTCTAAAAAAATCCTCTTAAACCAATTTGTAGAATGAGATGGAGTATGTACCAATCCTAAAGTAAATAGCTTTCAAATTAAAGCTAACACTTATATGGCACTTAATATGAGCCAAGTACCATGTTTGGCTATGACATGGACTAGTATTTAACGCTCACTCTAATGCTCCTGTGATTTAGAGAAGACACGACTGAGTTCTAAACAACTCAACTGGAGTACCTTGTCCAGAGGGTGCACAGGGATTCTAACCAAGGGAGTCTGTAAATCCGAAATGTCAATTGTCACCTGCACTAACAGGTGGGTTGCTATCAAAGGACCTTGGTACAGAATGCACCAGTACACCCTTAGATAAGTCACTCAACCTCCCTGATACTCATTTACCTCCTTAGAAAAATAGGAAAACTAGGGGGCTATGGGAGGTTCCAAGTCCCAGAGGATGCCCACCATAGACCTGTCAGGGGTTGTTAATACACAGGAATAGTTTTATGGTACCAGATCAAGCTGAGACCCCTACAATTTCACATCCACGCCTTCGTCCTGAGCCCCCACTCTGAGCAGAGACGAGCCATAAGAGATGAGGGTGACTCCATTCTTCTGTGAGTCTCTGAGCCACCATGTGGCCATGGCAATGCTGACAGGGCTCTGACCCACTATTATTCCCATGAGAGCTGGCAAAGATTAGTTGCAGTCAACCCTACCCAGTTCACTCAGTTTGTGAAGGTCACCCTCCTGCTGCCCCAATGACAATGAGTGAAGCCCATGGTCCTGAAAAAATGTTCAGGGGTGCACTCAAAACTAACACCTGTCACCAAGCAAGCATGATGGAAATTCACAGTGAGAAGAATGGCTCCTTCAGTGTTTCATAATGAACGTATTAGTTTCCTGTTGCTGCTGTAACAAATTGCCACACACTTATAGACTCAAAGTAACACAAGTGTCTTCTCTTTAGGAGCTAAATCAAATGAGCCTTCATGGGCTACATCGAGGTGACATCAGGGTTGGTTTCTTCTGGAGAATTCAGGAGCAAATTCCTTTTTCCTCTTGGATTTTAGAGAATTCTGGCATTCCTTGGTGGCCACATCCCTTTGCTTCCATTGTCACATCATATTCTATGTCCTTTGACTTTCTTGTCTTCCTCTATGAGGACCCTCGTCATGATACTGGGCCCATCTGGATAATCTAGAATCATCTCCCCATCTCAAGATCCTTGACTTAGTCACATCGACAGCCTTCCTTTTGCCATATAAGGTAAAACCTGTATTCATTGGTGCTGGGAGTTTGAATGTGGGCATTTGGGGAGAGGAGGTCAAGGAAGGGCATTGTTCAGCCTACCACAGCAAGCTCAGCTTCTACCTGCACCTCTTTCCTCCCTAGAGGTAAAACTCCAAACCTAATTTCTTCAGAGGGACCTTCCCAAGGTCTTAAATCTATTATGGGAGAGGAGGTCAAGGAAGGGCATTGTTCAGCCTACCACAGCAAGCTCAGCTTCTACCTGCACCTCTTTCCTCCGTAGAGGTAAAACTCCAAACCTAATTTCTTCAGAGGGACCTTCCCAAGGTCTTAAATCTATTAAGTCAGAGATAAAATTCAAACTCAGGTCTACCTGACCACCAAATATTCTTTGTTATTTCTAGTCCCCTCTACCTTGATGTGTCCTGACCATAGTAAGAGTGCTAAATTCTTCAAGCTTTGCAGTGAAGTGTCCCAAGGTACCACTTAGCTTCTTCTGCTCTTTCAGCACTGTTTATAAAAAAGGGTAAAATAGGAAGCCAGGAAGGGGCCGATTCTGATGTGAGCATGAATTTTACACCTTACAAGCCTGAGTTACATGCCCTCATTATGGAGACACTTTCTCATTTGGTGGATCCTATTAATTTTCAGAGAAAACCCAAGTGGCTGTCAGTATGATTCCCTCCTCAAGGATGAGAAAATTCAGGCTAAATCACACACCTGTGCCCCTGGTTAATAAGAAAAGGGACTGGTATCTGAACTTGGATAGAAGAAAGAAGCTGGTGTGTGCTCCAACTAGAAGAATGGATTTCTTCCTGTAGTACGTGGGGAAGGACTGGGGCGCCTCAGGGTGCAGTGGGCACCTTTGGCTATTTCTGTCATCCCAGTGCATGCCCAGCATGCTGCTGTGCCAGTGTCAGTGACCAAAATGTGTCTTTGTGACAAAGTTTCCATGCCAGCCCTCCATCCCTGCTGGATCCTTTTTAGAAACACATTCTCTCTCTCTCTCTCTCTCTCCTCTCTCTCTCTCTCTCTCCCCCCCCTCCTCCTCCGCCTCCTCCCCGCCTTGAACAACAGAATGATTTTGATGCATCCTTTAACTAACCCAAAGTAAGATCCTGACAATTTTAATCAACTAATTATACACTCATGGTCATCTTGAAAAGTGTCCATTTTGGGTCTGTACGTCTTGACAACCATAAGAGTCCTCAGCTGGAAAATCGTGATACAGGCAGAGAATTTCAATTATTCTCACATTGGGAAATTGAGAGCTGGGATTTCCTTCCCACTGGGGCCCAAGAGAAGCAGAAAGAAACTTTACAAGGAGGACGGGGTGGCCGTCTCAGGAGCTAGATGTGGGCTCTGCTCTGCTTCTGTCTGGAGACAATCAGGAAGAGCCCAAGGAAAGGCATCAGGAGTGGAGGGATAATGCAGATGCTACAAATATAAGCATTCTAGGAATTTAAAAGAACCTGGTGATTCTGCTTTCTTTCCTTCATTTTTACCCTTTGCAGTTGAGACTCTTTTGCTTCTTTTCCTTTCTCCCCTCCCCTCTTCATCCCCTCCTTCTCTTCTCTTTTCCCTTTTAAGACAGTGGATGAACATTCCATCTTCACACTTAGAGGTGGCATGGGTTTGCTCACGTGTGCAAAGGACCTATTTAGTGCCAGGTGATTTACAGATATTATTTCAGTCAATTCTTAGAGAAACTCAAGAGTTACTGTTCCCATTTTACAGATGCAAGACATGAGTTTCTGAGAAAAATAAAATAACTTGCCTAGGGTCATCTAACTAGTAAATCACAGCTCTCTGATGAACCCAGCCCCATCTGATTTCAGAACCCTCCCTGAGAAGGGGGAGGGTGATCTCTTGCTTTCCTGACCTCTTTTATCCATGCCACAGCAAGAAGGTCTCACCAAAGCCTTCTCTCCCAGGTTTATTGTGCTGAAGGCCTCCAAGGAAGGGGCTGGGAGCAGGCAGCACAGGCTGAAGAGTCCTCCTAATTTTCTGGAAGCAGAAAAGGGCAGCATGGACTCCGAGAGTATTGAAGGTGGGAATCTCAGGTGTGCTCCCCCAAAGCCAATACCAACATGTGTTGTGAATATCCGTAAGGGGATTATCTCCCGGAGCTGCTATTTCTCTTCTTTAAAGTGTGAAAGTTCCACAGAAATGAATCAGGCAACAATTGGGTGTCCTTGAACAATATCTCTCTAAGACTAAGTTGCGGGATCTGTAAATTAGGTATAGTAATGGCAATCTCAGAGGATCTCTCTCTTTTTTTTTAATGTTAAATAACTATAAGAAAGTTTTACTAATTTGGTATATAAATAAATAAGCAGTATTTTGGGCCATTAAATAGAAAATAAATATTATTTTCAAATACCAAACACAAGTATTTTATTTAGTTTATTTCATTTTTTGAGTGGCTAGCTGATACGGGGATCCAAACCCTTGACAAACACGAGTATTTTAAATGAAAGGTTTTAGGCCTAAAATATTCACTGAATTTATGATAGCAGAAATCCATCAAGTTCTATTTTCTGGGCACTGCATGTGACAAAAGAAACCATCAGCTAGAGTGAAACCAACATGTACTATCTAGCCATATGCAAATTTTATAAAGATATTTTTAATTAACTTCTGGATTAGATGAAAAATCCGAACCAAGATAATGTTTGTGGATTGAGAAAAGTGTCACTGAAAAAGCATAGTGATTAAAGTCATAATTTTAAATTTAGGTAAATAATTCTACAAATATTGGATTAATGCTGTAGAAAAACACAACTTCTGGCCACATATAAGTACTGCAGTGGAGTATTATAAATTCAGAAATACGTGGAAAACATAAAATTAGTTTTCTAGTATTAAAAATAATCACTCTACAAATTATTATTACCTTACATTGTGGGTATGCACCAAATGAAGAAAGTTGTCATTTCTCATGAGATGCTATTGTCTCCCAAAGAAAATACATGTGAAATGTTTTACTCATGTGTACATGGCAGATATTTGTGCTTTTTTAAAAAAATAATGCCATATATCCTGAAATATTTTAATGCAGAAAGATAAAATCTTCAGGATGTTACAAGAAGCCTTAAACTAAGTAACAGAGTTGAAAAAAAAAAAATAGGAGAACTTTCCAGGTACATAAGTAAACCAAGGAAATAGTCCAGAGAATTAATCAAGTTAAAAATCAAGTGCTGCCTTTAGATGTGGTAGGTTACAAGGATGCCAAATCCATGTGGATTGTCCAAATTGCCAGAGGGCCGAAGAAATAAAAACAACAACAAAACTAAATCAACTGAAAACATCTCAGTGAAATATCTCCCATATGTGAGAACCAAATTACAAATTATGTTGCACATAGAAAATAAGCTCCCAGGATGAAGGTCAGAAGAAATTTCATGTCACATAAGCTGCAGATATACAAATCATATTTTAAACACTTAAACTGATACAATAGAAAAAGTGAAAACATGCAAATTATATAAAAATAGCAACAGCAACAAATAAAGCTTTACAAGCCATATTAAGAAAAGAGCCAGAAAGAAAGTAAATAGTTTTTAAATTTGTTTTCTATATATATATTCTTTTTATTATTGACACATAATTGATTGTACATATCTCTGGGGTACCGTGTCGAATATCAATACCTGTGTGCAATATGTGATGCTCAAATCAGGATAATTAATATATTCAACATTACACAATGTTATCTTTTTTTGTGGCCCTTTACCAATTTCTCACTATCTACCTCCCCACCCCCCACCTTTCCCACCTCTGGTAACTTCAGTTCTGTTGTCGCCTTCTGAAAGTTCAATGTACTATTGTGATTCTCTTTCCTTCTTCCCTTCCTTCCTTCCTTCCTTCTTTTAAATTTATTTTTGGCCACAAAACAAGTCTTAATATGTATAAAAAGATTAAGATCATAGAAAATATTTTTTCTGAACATAATAACAGAAGGAAATTTAGAAAACCCACAAACGTGTGGAAATTAAACAATACACTCCTAAATAAACAATGAGTAAAAAGAAAAATTACAGGGAAATTAGAAAGTACTTTGACATAAAAATCAAAGTGCAACATACCAAAATCTATAGGATGCAGGTCTTATGCAGTGCTTAGAGGAAAATTTGTACTTGTAAACACCCATATTAAAAATAAGAAAAATCTCAAATCAGTAATGTGAACTTTTGGCCTGCCCCATGGCTCACTCGGGAGAGTGTGGTGCTGGTAGCGCCGAGGCCGCGGGTTCGGATCCCATATAGGGACAGCCAGTTTGTTCACTGGGTGAGTGTGGTGCTGACAGCACCAAGTCAAGGGTTAAGATCCCCTTACTGATCATCTTTAAAAAATAATAATAATAATAATGTGAACTTCTACCTTAAAAAAAAAGAGAGTAAACTAAACAAAAACAAATATAAGTAGGAAATAATATCACAATAGAAATATATGAAAAAGGAAATTTAAAAACAATAGAGAAAATCAATGAAATCAAAATTTGATTCTTTAAAAAGATAACAAAATTTGCAAGCCTTTATCTAGATCAACAAATGAAAAAAGAGAGAAGACTAAAATTACTAAAATCAGAACTAAAGCAGGGATATTATTACATTGTCATTATGGTTTTTTGTGGTGGTAAGATTTAGCTTCTTTCTCTTTCTTCTTTACATTTTTGTTCTACCTGTGAGTTTTGTTTTTTCTTGTTTATTTGTGGTAGTGATTATCCATTTTTCAGATTCCAGATGCAGGATTTCCTTGAGGATTTCCTGCAAGGCTGGTAGTGTGGTGGTGAACTCGCACAGTTTTTTTTTGTCTGGAGAATACACTATTTTTTCCCATGTTTCTAAGGGATAGCCTTGCTGGGCACAGTATTCTTGGCTGGAAGGTTTGGGTGCTTTTTAGTATTTTGAATGTATCATCCCATTTTCTCTTGGTCTGTAGAGTTTCTGTTGAAAAGTCTGCTATTAGTCTGATAGGGGCTAACTTACAGGTGACTTGATGCTTTTCTCTTGCTTCTCTTAAGATTCTCTCTTTGTCTTTGAACTTTGCCAGTTTGACTATAATGTGTCTTGGAGAGGATCTTTTGGGATTGAATCTGTTTAGGGATCTTTGAGCCTCTTGGATCTGAAGGTTTATGTCTCTCCCTACGTGTAGGAAGTTTTCACATGTAGGAAGTTTTCTGTCATTTCATTGAATAGGTTTTTCATGCCTTTTCCTTTCTCTTCCTCTTCTGGAACACCCATGATTCAAATGTTTGTGCACTTAAGGTTGTTTGCTAGCTCTCTTAGATTTTCTTCATTTTTTATTTATTTATTTATTTTTGGTCTTCCTGGGTTATTTTCAAAAGACTACCTTCAAGATCAGAAATTATTTCTTCTGCTTGTCCTAGCCTGATGCTTAAGATCTCAGTTGTGTTTTTTTATTTCATCGAGTGAATCTTTCAGTTCCACAAGTTTATTCTTTTTTAAGGTATTGATCTCTTTGTAAGTTTCCTCCTTCGTATCCTCGTTTTTTTTTCTCATTTCATTTCATTATGTTGTCTAACTGAATCTTCTCATATCTCATTGAGTTTCCTTGAGATTGTTGCTCAGTATTCCTTTTCCGTCATTTCAAGGGCTTTTTGCTCTATAGGGTCTGGGATTTGAGAATTCCTGTATTCTTTTGGTGGTGTCATATTTTCCTGGTTTTTTTTGTATTTCTAGTGTCTCTACATTGATGTCTGGTCATCTGGTAGAGCAGGTGCTTCTTCTGTTACTCTGGCGTGGGCTTTGAGGAGAGAGACGTCCTCTTCTTTTTCCGATCTCTGCTGATGACTCTCCTTGTGTTAGTGCTGTCACGTGTCTTGTGGGCCCCCTGAACAGTGGCTGTGGCTATTGTCATGGTATCAAGCCACTTTTGCAGCAACATGGTTGTGGTGGTGGCTGTGGAGGGCCTCCCACATGGAAGTGGTGCTTTCAGTGTGCCCCTTGCCTGCTTCTGGGTGGGGGGTGCTGCCTTCAGCTCCTGCTTAGGACTGGGTGTACTCTGTTTCTGCCAGAGGATTGTTTTGAGAATTAAATTGGAAAACATATTGGGCATCTAGCCCAGGATCTGAATCATAATAAATGTGTAATGATGCTATTTTTCCTTCCTTCAACAATAATTATTGTGCCAAGCTTTGTGCTAGTTTAGGGTTGCCAGATAAAATATAGTTGCCCAGTTAAATTTGAATATCAGATACTCAGCAAATTATTTTTAGTATAAGTATGCCCCAAATACTGCTTGAGATATATTTATACTAAAAAAGAAGGCCCTCATTTATCTGATGTCTAAATCTAGCGTTATGTCCTGCATGTAAATTTGCTAAGTCTGTTGATCTTAACTAGGTGCCAGAGAGGCAAGAGAAGTAAACAGAAGAAATGTTATCCTCGCCCTTAAGGGGGTGACAGTCTGTTTTTCCTTCTGCTAACCCCCTCTGCTTTCCTACTATATCCTCTTTCTCACTTAATTCCTGAATAAGCAAAGAACTTTCATCACTGCCGACCTTCTCAAATTGCTCCTGCTGCAGATGCTATTTGTCCCGTCACACACCTGTGCCTTGCTTGGCCAGCCTAGTCCTTGTGGCACAGGGTGCATGCCTCTCTGATAAAGTGGCCATTACAGGCCACTGATGACTCCCCACTAAGTCTGTTTCTGCCTCTGGTCCTCTGTGATTGTGACTGTAAATGACAGGCCACTTTGGCTCTCCACATGTCCCCTGGACCAGGATCTGGAGCAGGTCCAACTGATTCCAGAAGGTGTCTCTGCTGCTGCAGGCAGAGAAGGTAGAAACCATTTAGGGACTGACTGAAGGATGACTATGTGGACCACCAGAAGATGCTGGGACAGGTAGACTAAGGAATATCGCCCAAAGATATCTCCTCTCCATCTCTAGAAGCTGTGGCTATGAGTTTTCATGAGAACTTTGCAGATGTGATCAAGTGAAGGATGTTGAGATGGGGAGTTTATCGTGGATTATCTTGGGGAATCCTAAATGTAATCATAAGGGTCCTTGTGAGAGGAAGGCAAGAAGGTCAAAGATGGAAGAAGGGGATGAGATGATGGAAACTAAGGTTCATGTGATGTGCTCTGAAGATGGAGGAAGAGGCCATGGATTAAGGAAAAAGCACCTACTAGAAGCTAGAAAAGGAAAAAAATCAAACAAACAAATTCTCCCCTAAAGTCCCCAGAAGGAATGCCAGGCTGCTGACATCTGATTTTAGGTTTCTGACCTCCAGAACTATAAGAAATGTTATCCTCGCCCTTAAGGGGGTGACAGTCTGTTTTTCCTTCTGCTAACCCCCTCTGCTTTCCTACTATATCCTCTTTCTCACTTAATTCCTGAATAAGCAAAGAACTTTCATCACTGCCGACCTTCTCAAAGGGCTCCTGCTGCAGATGCTATTTGTCCCGTCACATACTTGTGCCTTGCTTGGCCAGCCTAGTCCTTGTGGCACAGGGTGCATGCCTCTCTGATAAAGTGGCCATTACAGGCCACTGATGACTCCCCACTAAGTCTGTTTCTGCCTCTGGTCCTCTGTGATTGTGACTGTAAATGACAGGCCACTTTGGCTCTCCACATGTCCCCTGGACCAGGATCTGGAGCAGGTCCAACTGATTCCAGAAGGTGTCTCTGCTGCTGCAGGCAGAGAAGGTAGAAACCATGTAGGGACTGACTGAAGGATGACTATGTGGACCACCAGAAGATGCTGGGACAGGTAGACTAAGGAATATCGCCCAAAGATATCTCCTCTCCATCTCTAGAAGCTGTGGCTATGAGTTTTCATGAGAACTTTGCAGATGTGATCAAGTGAAGGATGTTGAGATGGGGAGTTTATCGTGGATTATCTTGGGGAATCCTAAATGTAATCATAAGGGTCCTTGTGAGAGGAAGGCAAGAAGGTCAAAGATGGAAGAAGGGGATGAGATGATGGAAACTAAGGTTCATGTGATGTGCTCTGAAGATGGAGGAAGAGGCCATGGATTAAGGAAAAAGCACCTACTAGAAGCTAGAAAAGGAAAAAAATCAAACAAACAAATTCTCCCCTAAAGTCCCCAGAAGGAATGCCAGGCTGCTGACATCTGATTTTAGGTTTCTGACCTCCAGAACTATAAAAGAATACAGTTGTGCTGTTTTAAGCCACTGTGCTATGGTAATTCATTACAGAAGCCATAGGACACTAATGAACTGGGGGACTTTTGGAAGAAGGGCAACGTCTAGCCAAGGTCTGGCTTAGGCTGGGCTGTGTGGAGGTGAGCGCTGCTCCTGGGACATGCCATCCAGCCTTGTCAGCAGAGAAACAAAACAAATCGGATAGATGAGAGGAGATTTATTAGGGGAATTGGCTCATGTAATCATGGAGGCTGAAAAGTCCCACTGTAGGCCGTCTGCTAGCTGGAGACGCTGGGAAGCTGTAGCACGGCTCAGTCCAAGTCCAAAGACCTCAGAACCAGGGAAGCTGATGGTGTAACTCCCAGCTCAAGTCCAAAGGTCTGAGAACAACCTGGGCAGCCACTGATGCAAGTTCTGAAATCCAAAAATTGGAGAACCTGGAATTCTGATGTCCAAGGGCAGGAGAAGAAGTTTGTTCCAGCTTGAGGAGAAACACCGAGAATTCATCTTTCTGTGCCTTTTTTGTTTTCCCATCAAGGCCCTCGGGCAACTGGATGGTGCCGGCCCACATTGGGTGAAAGCAGAACATCCTTGCTTGGTGCACTGATTCACTGTGTCAGTCGAATTCTCCAGAGAGACAGAACCAAAAGGATATGGATATAAACATACAAAAGCGGATTTATTAGGGGGATTGGTTCAGTACAAGTTCAAAGACTTTGGAACCAGGGAAGTCAGTGATGCCATTGGTGTAAGTCCCAGAATCAAAAAGCTGAGGAGTCTTGAGTTCTGATGTCCACAGATAGGAGAACAGAGCTTATCCCAGTTACAGCAGATAGAGAGATTGAATCACCTTTTTCTTCGGTTTTTGTTCTCTCCAGGCCCTCAACAGATTGGATGGCTCCCACCCATATTGAGGGCAGATCTCTCCCACCCAGAACACTCAGGCTCATATGCTAATCTCTTCCAGAAACACCATCATGGACATACCTAAAGTTTCTAGGTATTTCTTAATTTAGTCAAGTTGACACCTGGAATTAAGCATCATACACCCTCACAGATATACCCAGCAATAGTTCTTTACTAGCTTTTAAGGTGACACTTAAAATTTACCATCATACCAGGCCAGTCCTCAACCTGGACTCAGTATCAGAGCAGCAAGGGGTTGCCCTCAGGGTCAGAGCAGCCTTGAGTAGTTGGGATGGAGGGTGCTGGAGGACAGAGGCTTGGGACAGAGGTCATCTCAACAATAGGTACTCATTAAGTGTCTACTTTGCACCAGACCTCAGCCTAGACACTTTAAAGAAAGGGTCCCTAATTCTCTGAACAAATACAAGGCAGCTTTCCTAGAGATGAAAATATAGAAAGTTCTAGAAACTTTTTCAACCTCACATAGCCTGTCAGATCTGTCCTCTATGCAAAGACCCAACTTACCCATATGCCATGCACAAGCTGTATCTTGGGCAAGTAACTTCTCTGAGTGCTGATGTCTCTATCTGTCAAAAAGGACATAAAAGTTTCTGTCTTGGAGTGGTATTTGGTAGACTCAAGAAGACACTGCATGAGCAAGAGATTTTTGAACTACAAAGATGACACCTTGTAGGGATTATTCCTTGCACTGTTCCCATCCATACTGGCATCTCCCCTGGTCTGTCTGTGGGGATGAGAGTAGGTGTTTACTGACTACCCAGTGACCCCCCCACAGCATGTCTCTTTAGTCTACGCAGCTCAGAG
>NW_007740029.1:31788-32479 GCF_000696425.1 Galeopterus variegatus
GTAGACTCAAGAAGACACTGCATGAGCAAGAGATTTTTGAACTACAAAGATGACACCTTGTAGGGATTATTCCTTGCACTGTTCCCATCCATACTGGCATCTCCCCTGGTCTGTCTGTGGGGATGAGAGTAGATGTTTACTGACTACCCAGTGACCCCCCCACAGCATGTCTCTTTAGTCTACGCAGCTCAGAGAGGTGAAGCAAGAAGCCTGGAGTCACACAGCAAGCCAGGGATCCACGGGGAGTTGTCCCAGTTTCTGAGCCCTTGCCACAGGTGCACTTCCGTGGGTCCCCCCTTCTCCCAGACCTTTTTAGCTGCCACCTCCCTGCTCAGTCAGTCCAATTCCTACAGCACTTCAGCTTGCACAGCTGGTTTCTGAGGAAGGCTGCCATGTTTACACTATAAGGTGCAGCTCAAGACCCCAGATCTTGCTCCAGACTCCTGGGAAAGCTCCTGCGGTTTTCCATAACTCGGGAATCTCACACAGAACAGGAGCCATGGGGCCGGGCATCTGAGAGGGAGGGCTTTTTGATGTGTCCTTGACCCCAACGCCCTTGAGCCAGGGACCCCTTCAGCCAGCAGACTCAGCTTCTTCACTGAACCAAGGGGGCATTGTTCCCCAGCTGCCGAGCCAGAAACACCTCAACGTGTGCTGAACTTCAGCTAAAAATCAGAAGCAGGCTGGGGAT
>NW_007740030.1:0-8169 GCF_000696425.1 Galeopterus variegatus
CACCAAGTCAAGGGTTAAGATCCCCTTACCAGTCATCTTAAAAAAAAAAAAAAAAAAGAAATGGAATTGCTGCATCAAAGAGTACATGAATTTGTAGTTTTTTATTTTTTATTTTTGACACCTGGCCAGTATGGAGATCTGAATCCTTGACCTTGGTGTTACAAGGGCATGCTCTAACCAGCTGAGCTATCTGGCCAGATCCCAAACTTGTAATTTTGATAGGTACTGCCAAATTGTTTTCAATGAATTTTGTACCAAATAACACTGCAGCTAGTAATGTATGAGAACCCTGATGGTTGGTGACACTTTGATAGAATCCCTTCCAGGAGTATTTGGCTTTAACAATCATGGAATCATGTGGCATGTACTGTTTTTTTTTTTTTTTTTTTTTTTTTTGTTGTTGTTTTTCCTTTGTAAACTATTTTATTCTCCAAATAGAAAAAAGTGATCATCTCTTTCCATAGATGTTGAAACCTGCATTGAAGCTAAGGTTGTAAAATGCTGAACTGTGTGTTACCTTCCTTTCATATTCCATTTTCACATATCAGAAGCTAGTGAATCCAGACATTTAGTATCCAGGACTTTGCCAGCTCACCTGTCATATTTCTGCTCCACGCCTTCAGGCAGGGCCGCAGCACGGGCCACTCTTTCGTGCGTTGATTGAAGGAAGTCACAGACGTGAGCAGCAGAGCAGTCTCAGGGGTGATGGAGCCTCTGCAGTGCAGAAGACATTCCTGTCATTGCAGTGAGTCCACTAGGATGGAAACCAGCAGAGAAAGGACATGCTGTTTAAATTCAGTGGTTAGCACCTTTCACTTAGCCTTTCCCAGATCTAGGTGCACACACACACACAACCTAGGAAAATGATGTTGCCTTCAGTTATATCTTATTTTTTAAATACAAAAATGTTCAGGAATATCGCTTCCCCAGATATACTTCCCTGAGTTCTTTAAATTACATACTTTTTAAAAAGACTTTATTTTTAAGAGCAGATTTAGGTTCATAGCAATGTTGAGCAGAAGGTATAGAGATTTCCCACATAGTCCCCACCCCAGCACGTGCACAGCCCCCATTACCAACATGCCCCACCAGAGCCATGAATCTGTTACAATGGATCAACCTACCTTGACACATCATTATCATCTAAAGTCCACAGTTTTTTGGGTATTTTTAATCAATGCATAATAATTGTATGTATATTTATTTTTAATGTCTGGCCAGTACGGGGGTCTGAACCCTTGACCTTGGTGTTATAACTGTGCTCTAAACCAAATGAGCTAACCAGCCAGCCCCTAACTATACACATTTATAAGGTACATGTGATATTTTGATACATGTATCAATGTGTAATAATCAAATCAGGGTAATTGGGATATCCATGACCTTGTATATTTATCATTTCTTTGTATTGGGAACATTTCAAATCCTCACTTCTAGGTGTTTTGAAACATACAATAAATTATTGTTAACTATAGTTACCCTACTGTGCTACCTAATACTAGAACTTATTCCTTCTATCTAAGTGTATTTTTGTACCCATTAACCAACCTTTCTTCATCTCCCTGCCCCTACCACCCTTTCCAGCCTCTGATAGCTGCTATTTTACTATCTCCATGAGATCAATTTTTTAGCCCTCACATATGAGTGAGAACATGTGATGTTTGTCTTTCTGTGCCTGGCTTATTTCTCTTAACATAATGCCCTTCAGGCTCATCCACATTGCTTCAAATGACAGGATTTCATTCCTTTTTAAGGCTGAATAGTATTCCATTGCGTATGCACGCCTCATTTTAAAAATCCATTCATCTGTTGTCTTGGCTATTAAGAATAGGACTGCAATGAACATGGCAGTGCCATATTTCTTTTGAATATATGCATAGAATTGAAATTGCTGGATCAATCTGGTATTCCCATTTTTAGTTTTCTTCTGGAAGCTCCATACCATTTTCCACAGTGGCTGTACTAATTTACTTTCCCACCAACAGTGTACAAGAGTTCTCTTTTCTCTGTATCAAAAGTACACATTAGAATTTATTATTGGTATTGTACATTCAATAGGTTTGACAAATATATAATGACATGCATAGCATATATACTGTTTGTAATTTACTTTTTCTCATTAATGTATCAAAATCATTTTACCATGCCATTTAATAGTCTTCTCCACATTTTTAATGGCTGTAATGTATTATATCATATGGTGAACACGTTTTATTTAACCAATCCTCTATTGTTTTGTAAATTTTTTAAGTTATTATTTTAGGAGCTGTGTCATCAGTATGTTACCTGGGACAAATAGGTCATTTTCCCACTTGCATACCCCATAAAGACCACATATGAAAATATTTTTAGGTCCTTATTATTTGCCAGGGGCAGATCTATATGCCATATGGAAAGCAAAGCTATATTATCCATAAAGGTGTTTATTTTCTATTTAGAAACACAGGGTGTTTACAAATTTAAGGAGATAATGAACACACAAGCACTGTGGGCTCTGTTCCAGTCAATAAGCGTTAGGATTTAGGAAGAACTGAGATAGCGAGAAGGCTTTATGCATAACCATGATTCTCAACCCTGCTATACAGTAGGATTGAAAATCTGGGACCCACCCCCAGAAATTCTGATCACATGGGTCTGGGTAGGGCTCACACATCTGCATTTCTGCAGCCATCATGAGGAACACAGACGTACAAGGTGTACTTGAATGAGTCTTAAAGTATAGGTAGATTTACATAGAAAAATTCGGGTGTCGGGTATTAGTAATAGGCAGAGAAGATATGAAAACTTATATAACCTATGGGCAGAGATGGGAAATATTCATGCAGAAATATAGACTCTTGGGGGCTGGCTGGTTAGCTCACTTAGTGAGCATGGCATTGTAACACGAAGGTGAAGGGTTTGGGTCCTCACAGTGGCCAGCTGCCAAAAAAAAACAAAAAAAAAACATATATATATATATATATGTATATATTTGTATGTATGTATGTATATGTATTTATGTGTATATACATACTCTTGGAATTTTATTTATTTTTTATTTTTTTAAAAGATGACTGCTAAGGGGATCTTAACCCTTGACTTGGTGTTGTCAGCACCATGCTCTCCCAGTGAGCTAACCAGCCATCCCTATATAGAGATCCAAACTCGTGGCCTTGGTGTTATCAGCACCGCACTCTCCTCCCAGGTAAGCCACAGGCCGCACATAGTATGCAATTTGGAAGTCAAGAAACAAAAAGGTGCTGGTGCATTTGCAGATCTGGCTGGAGGCAGCTTCCATACTGAGCTGAGGCTCAGAAGACAGGCTGAACCAGAAGTGCACCGGGCCCTTTTCCTGCTCCCTCTTGAGTGGGAAGAGCTTGAGATTAAGCAGGGAAAGATACCTGTCACTGAGATTGAAAAATAAATGTTGACCCTACTGAGCACTTACATCCCAAATCCACAATGTCAGGTACAAGAGACATATTAACTTGTAAATGGTTACAGGTTCCTAGTGCCCAAGTGTTTGGCAGTTGTAAATGCAAAACTTCTCTGGATAAAGAGCATCTTTATCCCAGGCCTCTGGAAAATCTCACAAATAAATAGTCAAAGGCAAAAAGTAGCACTACATCGAAGATGAATTAGTACAAGGAAATAAGATACAATAAACTAACAGAAAAATCTGTACACACTAGCCCCCAAAGACTTCATATGCTAGAATTATTAGAAACAGATGATTTCTAATGATTATTGTGTCGGAAAAAAAAACCCTTAAAAATATGTCAGGGAACAGGAAACTATGACAAGTCAAATGACAGATTTGTAAAAAAACAACAAAAACTTCAACACATGAAAAAATAAAATAACTCAAATTAATAATTCAGTAAATTGCTTTTAAAGCAGATCCAATGCAGAAAATGACAGACCTGAAAGATAGGTCAGAATATTTTACAAAGAATGAGAGAGAAAGACAGAAAATAGCAAAGAGAGGATAAAATACTTGGGAGACAGAGTTAGAAGATTCCAGAAGAGAGGCGGGAACATTGGCAGAGATAGTATTTGCAGGGACAGTGTTTGAGAGTTCTCCAGAAAGGATGACACTAATCTATAGATTCAAGAAGCCCAATAAATGTCAAGAAAAATAAAAAGAAAATCATACTGAAAATATCATAGTAAAACTGCAAATAATCAAAGACAAAGAATACTTTTAAAACATTGAGGGAGGGCCGGCCCGTGGCTCACTCGGGAGAGTGTGGTGCTGATAACACCAAGGCCACGGGTTCGGATCCTATATAGGGATGGCCGGTTTGCTCACTGGGTGAGCGTGGTGCTGACAACACCAAGTCAAGGGTTAAGATCCCCTTACCGGTCATCTTTTTTTTTTAAAAAAAAAAAAAAAGATAAAACATTGAGGGAAGAAAGAAGGGAGAGAGGGAGTGAGAGATCACCTTCAAAGTAGGCCTGGTTAGGCTGGCTGGTTAGCTCAGTTGGTTAGAGCACACCAAGGTCATGGGTCCAGATGTCATGCTAGCCAGCTGTCAAAAAAGTAAACTAAAGTAGCCAGGGTTAGACTGATAGTATATGGATTGACCTATGAATGTGTCGAAAGAAGGTAATTGCAAATTCTGTACTGAATAAAAACATCTGCAAGAACGAAGGTAAATAAAGACATTTTCAAATAAAAAAAAAATAGTGCCTTCACCAGCAAACCTCAATAAAGGAAATGATAAAGCAATGGTATGCATATGGATAACTGACTAAACTCTGACTTCATCAGGCAGTAAATTAATGCTAGTAGGGCTTAGAAAATACTTAAATACTACGTGACAACAAAACACACAAGCCAGGGAGAGTGGCAGGCACAGGTCATTCACTTGTTTTTTCCTCTGTGCCCCTCTGGGCACTGCTCAGTACTGCGGGGACTGGGAACTTCACACCACTCTCTTAGGTCCCCTCACCACCTGGTGTCAGCCTCTTGTTCTTTTTGCTGCAGAGGGACAGTGGTGGCAGGTGGAGAGGGGCAGGAGGAGAGAAGCACTTTCAGTTTCCGTGGGTCTCAGTAGCATAAATGCAGTGGCAGGTGCTGGCTTGGGGGCTCTAGCTCTGTGTCCCATATCTTCAATCTTTCTTTCTCACCTTCTCTTTCTGATTTCTGCATATCCCTTTTATGCTTTTTTGTCCTTCAGCTGCTCTGTTCTCTGTTCTGCCCTTCCAGCTTTTTGACATCTGATAAATTTCCTGCATTCAATACCTCTCTGCTTGTGATACCTACAGTGGCCACCTCACGACATTCTGCTCTCTCGGTTCCTCTCTATGTCCCCACTTTCTGGACCAGGCTCGCCTCCTCCAGCCCAGGCTCTGCAGCTCCACCTGCGGCATCTCCTCCTGTCCTCACCCGTCCACTCCTGGTCTCCAAACAGCATTTGTAGTTCTGACTCTTGTATTCTGTGACAGAGAGAAATGTCTGGCCACTCTACAAAGTCACTGGGGTGCTCTCCACACAGTGGATGAGCCAGTTCTTTTTAGACTGAGAGGATGTAAAAAATGTCCCCGGTGATCTTCAGGTTTCCCTGAAGCAAACCACCTCCATCAGAGTAGAGCTGTTGGGACATTTTGTAGGTAGTGTCCTAATTTTAGGGAGGGAACCTAAAGACCCCATCCTGTAGCCAATCAGCACTTTATCTCCCTCTCAGACCTCACCTGAGCTGCCAGGGACAATGGAATTGCTGTGTCCTGGGTGGTGCTAGTGTCCAGCCTCTCCATGAACTTGTCCAGTTTTAGGGCTGGATGAAGTACTGACCCTCAATGAAGCCACGGAGGACACAAAGCTCCTGATGCCTGGATTGTCATCTCCACTCCGAACCTCCTCCAGATCCTCATCTTTCTATGCCCTCTAGGCTCTTTTGGAACATCATAGCTCTGGGATACAAATCTAATTTTGTCACTCTCCTCCTTAAGATCTTTCAATGACCTAATTTCATATTCTCCAATAATATCCTTAGTAACTTGCAGACAGTGACCTTTCTAAAAAGGAAATCGAAAACTTACACCAGCTTGCTTTCTTAGGCAGAGTGATCTTTCTAAAGTGGAAGGCGATGGCAGCACCGCTGACCTCAGAAGTGTTGAGCCTCCCTTCCCATCTTCTCTGGATAAAATCCTCTCTTCTTCACTGTCCCTCCAAGTCCTGGCCCCTCTCCAGCCTTGTGACTCACTGTTCCTTATTTTCTCTACTCATTCCTCAAAGTTCCAGCCACACTGAAATTATTTTACTTCTTCAGATATTCCATCCTGTTTGCTGTGCCTACAATATTTTTTCCTGGGCTTCTTGGTCTGGCACATTCTCTCCCACTATGTATTTGTTTAGATGGCACTTCTTCTGGGAACTATCCCTGGACTCCAAGTCTGAGCTGGATGTTGTAGGAACTATCCAGAACACTTATCCCCTTACCATGCTGCATTGTAATGCACTGACCCATTGTGAGCAGACACTGAATGTTTAATGAATAGAACAAAGTTTGAAAATGTGCATTTTACCATGAGCCTATAGCATGCCACTTTCTACATGACATTGACAAGACACCATCGAGCTTTTACAAGATGCCAAGAGAACGGATGTATATACAAGGCAGTTAAGCACTGTACTGGACAGACACTTACTCTAATACACAAGCCTTCTGAGTTCTGGTATTTGAGGATGTTTGATGGATCACAAGGGTAAGAACCAAACCTCTATGCACCTTATAAGAAAGGACACAGTTCTGCCTAAATGGCCACACTTACCAAGAGAGCAGAGTCTGGGTGGAGAGCCACAGGGCATTCTCCCTGGAGTCCGGCAGGAGGCAGAGCACAGTGGGGAGGCTGGGGGCAGCCACACCCACTACCCAAGGGAGGCAGAGGCTGGGGGAAGGAAATAGATCACAGAAAGTGTAGGATGTGGCTGGTGGAGGAAAAGCTAGGAGTGGTTATTAGGAGTCTGTGCTAGATGATGAAGCATGGCTATAAAATCTTTGAAGGTTTTTCCATCAAGAGATGGTGTCTGTTTGCCCATTCGAATCTGGGCTTGACCAAAAATGTGGCAGAAATGGTACCAGGCAAGTCTCAGAGCCAGGGTCGCAAGAGAACTTGAACCTTCCATGATGCCCCCTTGTGATGCAGCCCTGAAGCCACCATACGAGGAGCTGGTCTGGCCCCCTGGGACTCTGCCCTCACGCCTGGGACTCTGCCCTCACGCCTGGGACTCTGCCCACGCGCAGGCGGGACATCAAACTCCTCAAGGTCCTGCCCATGTCCACTGCAGAAGACACTTATTATGCCTCTGCAGCTCATCGCACAAGCTAACTGTTCTTATGCAGAAGAGAGCTACTACTTGCAACAGTTCCAAGAGCAATCCAAACTTTTCTTCGGGGACATCAAACTCCTCAAGGTCCTGCCCATGTCCACTGCAGAAGACACTTATTATGCCTCTGCAGCTCATCGCACAAGCTAACCGTTCTTATGCAGAAGAGAGCTACTACTTGCAACAGTTCCAAGAGCAATCCAAACTTTTCTTCTAGAAAAGGAGCATGAAAAGAGAAACCACGCAAGAAGTTCCCATGGCTTCAGAGTCATTTGATGGGGCTGTTTCTCTGGTCCGTCCTTACCACCCTGGACCCCTTTAAAGTCATTCACTTCAGAGCAATCTGTTCTGCCAGCATCTGATGCATGAGTCAGAAGACAAGTTCTTTTTTTCTTTTTTTGTGATGTGTAGCATCTGTGCTTATCAGTATAATATCAGATACACCCTTTATCTGAGAACAAAATAGTAAGTGGGTTGGGGAGCAAGGAGTAAAAGAGCTTGCTCCTTTCGCACTCGGGGCAGTAACTGACAGTTACCCACAGGCAGCAGCACGAGATGCCTGCACGGAGTGGAATAGAACAGCTCCATGGTCCACCTCCTTGTAACAAATGTCCACTTAATGTTGCGTCCTCAGACAGACAGCATTTCAGATACTAAACTGTGAAGAGCACATACTACACTTGATCTCAGCCGGAAGGCCAAGAAGCCATCAGGTAAGTTCTTTGTGGCAGGGGCTAGAGAGGATGGCAGGGTCTGTCCCATCACTGGGGCTGCTGGTTGGCAGCCAAACATCTCCTGGGAGGTGCAGGTCAGGTACGTGAAGCTGTCCTCGTCCTTGTAGTCCCTGTGGATCTCTG
>NW_007740030.1:8701-18592 GCF_000696425.1 Galeopterus variegatus
TGCTGGCTGAGCGTGGTGCTGACAACACCAAGTCAAGAGTTACGATCCCCTTACAGGTCATCTTTAAAAAAACGACAACACCAAGTCAAGAGTTACGATCCCCTTACAGGTCATCTTAAAAAAAAAAAAGACAAATACTGTATGATTCTACTTATATGATGTACTTAGTGAAAATCATAGACACAGAAAGTAGAATGGTGGTCACTAGGGGCTGGGGGAGGGTGAATGGGGAGTTAGTGTTTAAACAGAGTTTGGGAAGAGGAAATAGCTCTGGAGATGGATGGTGGTGATGGGGGCACAACAGTGTGAATGTGCTTAATGCCACTGAACTGAGCACTTAAAAATGATTAAGACAGTAAATTTTATGTTATGTGCATTTTACCACAATTAAAATAATAATAATGATAAAAGATGGTGCTGTCGATTGGATCCTCCCCCCACCTCATTGGAGCTTAATCCCCACTGTAACTGTTGAGGGTGGGGAGTCCTATTATGGTCATTGCAAGGTGGGGCCTTGGAGAGGTGATTAGATTGCAGGACCGTGCAGTAGTGAATGGGTTAATAATGGTGGTCAGGGGCGTGGTTCTGAGGGCTTTAAAGGAAGAGCACACGAGAGTCTCTCACTGCTCCACTGTTTTCTGCCTCGTGAGACCCCTGCCATCACTGTTGCCACCACCAAGGCCTGCACCAAATGTGTTCCCTGGACTTTGGACTTTCCAGCCTCCAAAACTATAAGCAATAAATATCATTTTCTTTATCAATCATCCAGTTCCAGGGATTTTGTTATAAGCAACAGAAATGGGCTAATACAGTGCTTAATAGAAATCTTTCTCTATGAATTAATGTAGAAATTCATACTGCTGAGATGAGACGGGGAAGTACATGCACCCAAATTGGAGGTACACTTACATGGAAAAAAGGGGGAAATTGTGTCAAAACTCATTTTTCTTTCTTTTTGATGGCTGGCTGGTATGGGGGTCTGAACCCTTGACCTTGGTGTCAGAACACCACACTCTAACCAACTGAGTTAACTTGCCAGCTTCACGAAACTCACTTTTTGGGAAGCCACCCGAGCCCTGACCGCATCCTGGAGTCTGGCAGAAACTGCGATCGAAGCCTGACTGGTTTTCCTGTAGTTGCCCCGGTTTCTACCGGATTCATTCTTAGCAGGTCTGAGGAGACTGCAGAGTTCTAAAAGATCTCACAAACATCATAATAAATCTCTGAAGAAGCTGCCTGCATCAGCCAAAACCTTCGAGAGATTGTTTCCAGCTCAGGGAGACTTACCAGCCATGTATATTCACTGAACCCTATCCGCTATTCTTAGTTTCATATCATTTTTTTATTGAGTCCAGCTGGCAGGTGACAACTTAAGTCCCTTAGGCTTTATTTGTAAAGTCAGCAGCATTTGCTTTGCTCTGGCTTTCATTGTTCTCAGTGGGACGAAGCTGGGTGTGGGGATCCTGGTTCTTCTGCTCAGGGATTTCAGCAGGTGGACTGAGCAGTTCCCTACTGAAAATTTCCTCCCTGACATCAGGGGGAAAAGAACTACATCGGGGGAAAATGCTGTTACTGGACTTTTAAAATATTTGAAAACAGAAGGATCTTTAGACTAGTCTCCAAAGGGTCCTTTGAAAACTTCCTGGAGAAATTTGATAATCAAAATACGGTACTAATAAAATATGGAAATAAAAGAGAAAAAAGTGCTGTTACATCAACATTGGGAGCTCTCACTTTGTTAGGGCTGCTAACAAGGTACTTCCCTCCTGTTTAAAAATGTCATTCATGAGATCATCCCTTTTAAGGCATAATTGAAGGGAGAAGGTGAAACAAATTCTTTCCGTTCTCCCTCTACCAGATCCCATCCTTCCAAAAGGCCCAGACATTCATGTACCACACGATGCTGAGGAACTGAGTCATGGTCAGCTCCTGTGGGACAGGAACTTGGTGTTGTCCAGCAGGGGCAGGACCTTCTGTCTGGGGTAACACTCCACGATCACCTGCCAAGGTGTCAGCACGAACCTCTTCTGAAACAAGTGCCTAAGAATGCGACTCAGAGTCCTCTGTGCCTTAGGATCGTGGAACAGAGAGG
This sequence comes from Galeopterus variegatus, assembly GCF_000696425.1. Classification (NCBI taxonomy): domain Eukaryota; kingdom Metazoa; phylum Chordata; class Mammalia; order Dermoptera; family Cynocephalidae; genus Galeopterus; species Galeopterus variegatus. The sequence goes on from NW_007740030.1 coordinate 10,794, forward strand.
AGACCACTGGCTGGTGTTTGCTATTTCAAAGAACAGATCACAGCCCGCTAAGGAAGTCCAATGGAATCTTACTGGGATCTTGTTTGGGAACTTTGCCTGGATTCCAGCAAGTTCCTCCTGTTTGGTTGCTGTGAATATTTCAAATACAAAAGAGGAAGTAAACAGCAAGAGCAGGCTGTGTCTTCTCTCTTTTTCTCTAGTAACCCAGAAAGCTTCCCTGAGAATGTTACCTGGGTGCTTCCTCTGCTCGAAAGGTCTGAGGCTTGGGATTGTCTGAAGAGGCTGAATTTCACTCAACAGCTGTGTCTGTGTCTGCCTTAAAGAAGAAAAATTTTAAAAAATCCAACAACCAGGACTTAATTCACACCTCCAGCCGCTTCCAAACTGCCTGCAGGAGCCTAAAGAAGGCCCTTATATAGGGTGGGGTGACATCAGGCCTCTAAGAACCCCCCTCCCCCCAGTCCCTCTCCCTGGGCAGCAGGAGATCAGTCCTGAGTGTGGAAATGGAACAGCCACCTGCTTGTTGGTCAGAGACAGTCACTTTGCTCATTATTAGCTAAGAATTTGTCTTTGCTAAAGAAATTAAGGTTTGCATTGGTCCTCACTGTAACATGGTGCCATATGCCCTGGTTGAGGAGTTCTAGATAAAATTAGCCTCGGAAGAGGACATTTTAATACAACAGTCATAAAGCAGATAGAAGATCGAATCACCTTACCCTGAAACACGCTGCTATTTTTCACAGTTAGAAATAGAGTCAGAAAGATCGAGTAATTTGCCCAGATAATAAGATGCGAAACGGGGTTAAAATCCAGTTGTGTACCAAAGTTGTGTTACATTCTGCAGTTTTTCAACATATTTTGACATATATATGTGCAGTTGCAGGAATGTGGGTAGGATTGTCATTACCATAAGTAAGATTTTGCATTTAATACATGGTGAAATTGAGGTCTATAGAAATTGACTCGCCTTCCTAGGATCAAATAGATGGTTAGACAGACCCAGTTTTCATTCCCAGACCAGGATATTCAATCCTCTCATGCTTCTTTCACACAACATGTGTTTAACGACTCAGCTTCCACATCTAGAAAACAATGCTTCTGTTGACACTCACCCCTTCATCCCCTCAGATCCAGCCCAGTGGTCCCTCTGTGTATTAGTCCATTTCTGTTGCTTATACCAAAATACGTGGAACTGGGTGATTTATAAAGAAAACCAAGTTTATTGTTTATGTTTTTGGAGGCTGGGAAGTCCAAAGTCCAGGGAACACATCTGGGAGGTCTTCTTTGGTGGTGACTTTACAGTGATGCAGGGGTCTCACATGGCACAAAATGGCAGAGCAGAGAGAGAGAAACTGTCATGTGCTCTCCTTTTAAAGCCCTCAGAGCCATGCCCCTGACCACCATTATTAATCCATTTAGTCGGCACAGTCCTTCAATCTAAACACCTCTTCGAAGCCCTACCTTTCAATTACGATAATAGGATTTCAGTGGGGATTAAGGTATTTTTGTGGGGGTGGCATCCAGTTTACTGCACTCTGTATGGTTCAGACCTTCCCCGTCCCCCGTGAACAGGACCATTAGCATCTCCTCCATTGTCACTGGAGGTGCCGTGATCTCCAGAGGTCATTGCTCTGGGACCTTTCCTGGTAACATTCTATGCCAAGTCATTTGATATCTGAAGAGGTTCCAGTCACATGAGGATGATGTAGAAGAAAGTGACCAAACATCTTCAGGTTTGTTGAGGGACAGGAGGAAAAGTAGTAGGTTCCTGCCATTTACCTATTAAAAATCTCTTCCATTAAAAAAAATTTGTCTTTTCCTCCTGCATAGGAGTCTGGGGAAATGGTTGCTGAACCCACTCTGAGTCTTTGAGTCCACAGGGAGGGGACACAGGGGTTCCTAAGTGGGGCTCTAAATCCTAGCCCACTCCCCCATGGACAGTGTCCTCCCTGACCCTGCCTAGGCCTGGTGGAGCGAGGTGGAACAGTGACTTGGGTTGTTTTATAAAACTCTACAGTAGGATTAGCCAGCTTGCCTCGGTGCTGAAGTCCATGAAGGGCCCTGGCAAATATACAAAGACACAATTGCCTTGGGACCCTTTCTCTTTCCTTTCTTGGCTTCTTGGCTTCTTTCCCCACCCAGTGTCATTTAACCAATCCCTTGAGCTCTGGGCCTCTCCCAATGTCTTTTTTGTTGCTCAAGAATGAAGAATTCTACATTTTTAATACTAACTGCATGAGATTTTCCTTCCACGATTATCTACATTTTATTTGAGAAAAATGATAATCATTACCACTTAATGATTCAGTTAGTTAGGATAGAATAGGCTGTGCTGCAGTAAGAAATACACCCCCAAGTATAATAGCTAAACATAAAAAAGCTTTATTCTCACCCACATTACAGTTAATGCATGCTGGGAGGCTCTCCTGTTTGGCTGTACCGTGGAAGAAATTCAGGTACAGAGGTAGCTTTAGACTTGTAATTCTGTCACCTCAGAGTTTTTGTTTCTAGAAGTTGTGCTGAGAATAATAGAGGGAGACAGCACACTTGCTACTAGCTGCTTCAGACTTAAAGTGCTGAAAGTGACACCTACCGAGTGTCCACTCGCCTTCCATTGATGAACATGAATCGTATGACCCTTCCTGTAATTAGTGAGCACTGATTTTCTCTACCACAATGACTGTTATTTTCCAAGCAACTATTGTGTCCTTTATTAGTTTTACTTTTAACATTCCACAAAAAGAAATGTAAGTGGGCTCCAAAGTTAGACCACTTGGGTTTGAGCTCTGGTTCTATCACCTACTAGCTTGGGCCAATTAGATAGACCCCTCTCTCTGCTCAGTTACTTTGTGCATATAATTAGTAATAATAATAATAGTAATAATATCTACCTGTAGAGCTGTGAGCATCAATGAGTTAATTAATATACGTAAAAAAGACTTAGAACAGTGCCCAGAACATACCACTCAGTAAGTGCAACTTACTGTGGTTTGTTTTGGCAGCTGGTATAGGGAACTGGATGCATGACTTTGGCACTACAAAGCCGTGCTCTGGCCACCTGAGCTAACTGGCCAGGCCTGAAGGCTAGCTACCACTGTAGGTATTTTTTCTGAGCTTCTGTTTCCTCTCCTTTAAAACTGGAGATAATTATTTTTTTATTTTTATTTTTACTTTTTTGTTCTTGGGTTGTAGTGAAATCACCTACGAACTCCACATCATTTGGACAGTTGTTTTTTGTTTTTTCTTTTTTTTGAAGGGTACGGGGATCTTAAAAAATATATATTTTTTTTGAAGGGTTAAGGGATCTTAACCCTTGACTTGGTGTTGTCAGCACCACGCTCTCCCAAGTGAGCTAACCAGCCATCCCTATATAGGGATCCGAACCCGTGGCCTTGATGTTATCAGCACCACACTCTCCCGAGTGAGCCCCGGGCCAGCCCCCCCCTTTTTTTTTTTAATTGAAACATAGATTGTACGTATCTGTGGAGTACAGCAGTGTTAGATATCAACACCTGTGAGCAACATGTGATGTTCAAACCAAGATAATTAGCATATTCAATGTCACAATGTCATCCTTTTTTTGTGGCCCTTTACCAATTTCTCGCTAACCCCTCCTCGCCCTTTTCCGCCTGGTGGCCTCAGTTCTGTTGACATAATTATTTTGACTTTCATTCATTCATTCATGCACTCTCAAAACAAGATTTATGAGGTACCCACACTGTTACAGTCTCTGTGGTAGGTGCTAAGGATTCAATGAAAAGCAAAAACCAGTCATCATAGTTATTGCGTTTCTATCTTCATGAAGCGTAGAGCTTATTGGGGAGACACAATCATGTGAACACATGGTCAGAAGTAAAGTTGCAAGTGTGACAGAGAGTGCAGATAGGTAACTGGGGGTTGGGAGGAGGGATTCTCAGACTGGAACTACCTTCTAGCTACTAAGTCCTGGCCAACTCCCACCCTCTGCTACTCATTCACATACAGGAACAGCTCACTGGAACTTCAGAATTAAGAATAAAGACAGGAGGAGAAACTGGTCACTCCAAAAACCCTTCATTGACTCTACCAACCAGAGGTCGAGTCTAAAGTCCATCTAAGACCTTCTACAGTCTGATTTGCTACCTGAATTTCCAAGCCTTTTCTCACGCCCCCCCAGTGCAAGTTCTCTGATGTGGCTCAGCGAGGCTCCTCATTTTTCTGCAGACATACTTTGTGTGATCCCCTTCTCTAAGATTTGATCATGTAAAGTCCCTGCACGCAATGTCCCCCCCGGTCCCCACACCTATAAATCTCACTCTCATATATCCCATTCAAGCCTGATCAGGTTCCAAACCCTAAAGTGGTTCCAAAGAGGAACCTCTCGTTTTTCTTTTTTGTTTTTTTTTCAGGAATATTTGCTACAGGTACATCTCATTTTACATTAATATCATCAGACACATTTATATTTACTTTTTTTTTTTCTGTTTTGGTGGCTGGCCAGTATAGGGATCGGAACCTGTGACCTTGGGGTAATAAGGTTGTGCTGTAACCAATCGAGCTAACCAGCCAGCCCTAACTTTTCTTATGTACCTGCAATATGAATGGCTCTCACTCATTCCCAGCAAACATCTCCTTAACGTTATGGAAAATACAGTGTGGGTAACCAAGACACGGCACCTACCCTCCCTGGGGTGGGAACTCTCGGTCATTCCATTCCTGCTTCTGTTCTCTGCATCGACTAGGCCATTGCTACTTAAGGCTAAGCTGCCCTGAGTCAAAAGCATACCTGGTAAAATGCCCTATCTTGGTATCCCAGAATGATTTATACCACAGAGTGAAGTAAACCTAAATGCTCCCAAGGAAGGCTGCCAAGCATTTTTTCTTCTTCTACTTCCTTTTCTGTGAATTGAATTTATATATTTTTGTGGCTAGTAAAATTATTAAAGCATTTCTACTTCGGCTTAACAAGTTAGCTTTAAAATCTTAATTACTATCCAATCTTGTGAGACTCTTCCCTTTTTACAAAATGTAGTACTGCAGTATTTAAGGCAGTATTGTTTGAATACTGAAAAAAACAGAAAATCATCTAAATATTATTAAGAAACAAGTAAACTATGACACATGCATTTTAAAGAGAGTAATTAAAGATAAGCTAATCTGTGTATGTGAACAGAAAGATATTCAAATCATATATCGATTTTTAAAATGAGCTGCAGAAGTCATGTTTTTAAAAAGTCACAGAAAACAAAACTTTAATTAAAAAGTTAAAACACCCACCAACCTGATGGTAAGGGAAGGGATTAAGATCAGGAGTCTAATCAAAAGAGACTTGAAATTGGTCTGTAACGTTGGAAATTAAACTTTTGTTTGTTTTTTGGCAGCTGGCCAGTGTGAGGTTCTGAACCCTTGACCTTGGTGTTACAAAGTTGAGGCTATAACCAACTGAGCTAACTGGTCTGCCCTGGAATTTTTGTAAGAGGGAACATAGTTGTGTCTTGTATAATTAAAAAATAAAAATAAAATATTGTATAAGAAGATGGTTCCATAATAAACTCAAAGGTACGTGGAATTTTTCTTCAGACTTTAAACAGTGTGCAGGGGCTGCCCTCTTGTGGAGATTTTGGAATAGTCCTTAAATGGTTAATAAAGAAATTACTGTGTTCTTGGCTCATAGAATTTTGGAGTGGCAGTTTCGGAGTTAGAGGTCAACCCCTTATGTTTGTCCTATGAGAAAACAGGAGACAACATAGGTTCAGTGGTTTACGCAAGGTCACTCAGAGTTTTAGGTGAGTCATACTTATAGACCAAGTCTTCTGACCCCTATCTGGAATTCTTTCAACTTTCTTCTGCCTCCCCTAAACCATGAGTCAACATATTAAACACTGAAATGTGTTTAGAAGGACTTCAGGTGCTGTATACAGTACCTGGTAGCTAGACGTGGAATGCTGACCATGTCACCAGGATCTTGCTGAGAGTTTGAGAAACAAAGATGGATAATGCTTTTATTGCATCGTGGATTGTAAAATTCAATTAGACATATTTAATAATAGGATTACCCTCAAACCTGCATCTAGTCATTAAGCACTGTCTTAATGTAATAAGTTAGATATTGGGGTGCAATAAGGAGTGACTGATATTGTGGTGGGCTAGGGAGTGACTAGGATTTGCCTCTGGCCAGAAGCAACTCACTTACCTATGTGATTATGCTACAGCCCGATTAATTCTCCTGGTCACGATATGGCTCTATCCATAGACTTCTGTAGCCTGAGATGGTCAAAGAATGAATAGAAGGTAAAATAGGTCCTCTATGACCAGTTAAAAAAACACTTCTGCCTAAAACATTGGAAGCTGGAAAGAGATTTGCTCTCACAGTAATAAGAAAAACTGGACAATCCAAGAAATCATAACTTTTCTCTCAATCATCAGAGGGCTAAGATTGCAGGGCAAGGGCCGGCCCGTGGCTCACTCGGGAGAGTGTGGTGCTGATAACACCAAGGCCCCGGGTTCGGATCCCACATAGGGATGGCCGGTTTGCTCACTGGCTGAGCGTGGTGCTGACAACACCAAGTCAAGGGTTAAGATCCCCTTACCGGTCATCTTTTTAAAAAAATTTAAAAAAAAAAAAGATTGCAGGGCAAAAGGAACCTGAACTCTAAGGATAGATGGGAGACCCTAAGGAGAGCTGGGAGCTAACACTGGCTCACCTGGGACGGAGCATAAAAGGAAGATAGGGCCTCCATACAAGAGAGTAAGAATTCTTTTTTTAAAAAAATCAATTAATTAATTTTTCTGACAGTAAGAATTCAACTAAAGATTTTAATAAATTGCTAAAGGATAAGCACGGGCTACTGTGAGAGTGTACAATACCTGGTGCTGCAGACGCAAGAGGAGTTTGCACCTTTGATCTTGAAACACGTGAAGCACAGCTGAGGGAAAGGTAAGGTGCCGTGCTGAAAAGAAGGGATAAAATGAAATTACGTTAAATAGTGTGATTCCCAGTCTCATTTCCCCATTATTTCCCATTCTCTCTTCTTTTTCTGAGATTGCAGGTATACATATGTTAGACTGTGAACACCCACTGAAAGTCCATGAAGAAGTCTGCAAGTCAGTAGAGATGGAAGCTATAAGGAACAGTCAAATAGAAATGCTAACAACAAAAAATATAGGAGAGATGAAAAATGCCTTTGATGATCTCATCACTAGACTCAACAGAGACAAGAAACTAGTAAACTTGAAGATGACTCAATAGAAATGACCCAGATGGAAAAACAGGAGTAGAAAGTAAACATAACAGCATCCATGAGTTGTGGAGCAATTTTGAACAGTCTAACATGTATATATTTGGAATCCCAGATAGAGAAGAGAGTTTGCAAGCTAAATAGAGAGATGAGACTGGGAATCACACTATTTAAAATAATTTCATTTTATCCCTTCTTTTCAGCACAGCATCTTACCTTTCAGCTGTGCTACATGTGTTTTCAGATCAGAGACTGTCTGGAGCCAACTGTTCAGAAATAAACTTCAAATCTTTGACTGGGGGTGAGGATAGTTGCTTGATTTTGTGCACAAGGAACAGTATCTGTAGTGTCTAATTACTGCATTTCATCTTTTTTTTTTTTTGATGCTCAGATCAGAATGATTATTATATTCAATAATAAACACTCTCATTGCTATTCATGGCCCTTTACCCATTCCATTTCATCTATTCTAAAGGACACATTTCTACATTTTTGAAAATAGCATGTGTGTTAAAATTGATGGAGTATCAATCAATAAAATGAATTTGTTTCTCTTTCAATGATACATAAAATAAAAATGCA
>NW_007740030.1:19216-25468 GCF_000696425.1 Galeopterus variegatus
AAAAAAAAAAAAAAAAAAAAAAAAAGATTGCAGGGCAAAAGGAACCTGAACTCTAAGGATAGATGGGAGACCCTAAGGAGAGCTGGGAGCTAACACTGGCTCACCTGGGACGGAGCATAAAAGGAAGATAGGGCCTCCATACAAGAGAGTAAGAATTCTTTTTTTAAAAAAATCAATTAATTAATTTTTCTGACAGTAAGAATTCAACTAAAGATTTTAATAAATCGCTAAAGGATAAGCACGGGCTACTGTGAGAGTGTACAATACCTGGTGCTGCAGACGCAAGAGGAGTTTGCACCTTTGATCTTGAAACACGTGAAGCACAGCTGAGGGAAAGGTAAGGTGCCGTGCTGAAAAGAAGGGATAAAATGAAATTACGTTAAATAGTGTGATTCCCAGTCTCATTTCCCCATTATTTCCCATTCTCTCTTCTTTTTCTGAGATTGCAGGTATACATATGTTAGACTGTGAACACCCACTGAAAGTCCATGGAGAAGTCTGCAAGTCAGTAGAGATGGAAGCTATAAGGAACAGTCAAATAGAAATGCTAACAACAAAAAATATAGGAGAGATGAAAAATGCCTTTGATGATCTCATCACTAGACTCAACAGAGACAAGAAACTAGTAAACTTGAAGATGACTCAATAGAAATGACCCAGATGGAAAAACAGGAGTAGAAAGTAAACATAACAGCATCCATGAGTTGTGGAGCAATTTTGAACAGTCTAACATGTGTATATTTGGAATCCCAGATAGAGAAGAGAGTTTGCAAGCTAAATAGAGAGATGAGACTGGGNTCAGAAATAAACTTCAAATCTTTGACTGGGGGTGAGGATAGTTGCTTGATTTTGTGCACAAAGAACAGCATCTGTAGTGTCTAATTACGGCATTTCATCTTTTTTTTTTTTTTTTGATGCTCAGATCAGAATGATTATTATATTCAATAATAAACACTGTCATTGCTATTCATGGCCCTTTACCCATTCCATTTCATCTATTCTAAAGGACACATTTCTACATTTTTGAAAATAGCATGTGTGTTAAAATTGATGGAGTATCCATCAATAAAATGAATTTGTTTCTCTTTCAATGATACATAAAATAAAAATGCATCTTACAATCAATTACATCTTCTATTTGACGAGATACTAGTACTACTTTAAAAATTGTAAGAGAGAAAATACAAAAATCACACAAAACAGTTACATGATTTGATAAGTTATCATAAGGCTAAGGTTAGCCTTCTAATATGGCAGCAATATAACAGCTTAATAAGCTCCTATATTATCATAAGGCAAACATGCCATCAAATACCACGAAGGTCATAAAATTTTGCTGTCACCCCTGAAATCCCCTCCATGTGCCAAGTACTAACTAATATCAGTGTCCTCCCCTTACCCTAGAGTAAACCAGTATTCTGACTTTTATAGTTACTTCCCTGTATACTGTATCTTTATGATTTTATTACCAAACTGTGCATCCCTAAATAATCTAGTTTAGTTTTGCCAATATTTTAGAATATTTGCAGAAACTCCCTTCCCATCCCTTTCCTTACAATTTATCTGTTGAAAATCCCAGGGCATTTAACCTGCAGTTACTCAGTCTGAATTTTTTTTAAATCTTCCTTTTTTTACATTTTACTTTTAGCACATTCATTATTACAAATCATAATTTTTCTTTATGCCCTTTACTCAACCTATCACTCTCAAAACCCCCTCCTTCTCTCCCCCCATCTCTAGTATCCTTAGGTTTGTTCTCTCTTTCTGAAAGTTCAGTGCATTGTTGTGGTCTTTTCTTTCTTTCTTCCTCTTTCCTCTTTTCTTAGCACCCAGTTATGAGTGAGAACATGCAGTATTTCTCTTTCCTTGTCTGGCTTATTCTACGTAACATAATTTTCTCCAGTCATTCATGTTGCTGTAAATGGCAGAATTTCATTCTTTTTTATAGCTGAGTAGTATTCCATTGTGTATAGATTGCACATTTTCCTTATCCAGTCATCCGTCGATGAACACTTACGTTGGTTCCATATTTTGGCTATTGTAAAAAGAGCTACGATGAACATGCTAATTGCATGCTCGTGCTTCTGTTCAACATGTTCCTATGTCCTCCATATCTCCTGCAACTTGGCAGGCACCTGGACCCAGGGGCATGATCAGATTCACCTCTCATTTCTTCAGCAAAACTATAGGTGATGTAGCGTCCTTTCATTAGGAGGCATAAAATGTCCAGTTGTCTCTCTCTTTGTGATGTTAATAGCAGTTGATGCTCAAAGTCTAAACCCATTGATTCACTAGGAGTTGCAAAATATTGATATTACTTCATCTCTTTTTCATTATTAGAACACTAAAAAGAGACATTTTCTTGCTCTTCATCTGCCATTTGGTAACCCAGTTGTATAGTTCATACAGGAAAGACAGGGGAAATGCTTAATTTTTCTCTTTACTTTTCAATTTTCGGGATAATTAACTTACGCTTCACCATTCTCCAATAGTGACTGCATTAGTCCACTTGCTGTGGCTGAAAACAGAATACCTGAAACTAGGTAATTTATAAAGAAATGAAATTTATTTCTTATGGTTTTGGAGGCTGGGAAGTCCATGGTCCAGGTGGCACCTCTAGTGAGGCCATATTCTGGGTGGGAACTCTGTACAGTGGCAATATAAGGTATCACATGGCAAGATAATGGGAACAGCTTTCACGTGGTCCTTTTAAAGCCATCAGTCCACACCCATAACTCAACACTCCATGAATGGATTAATCCATTCATGAAGACACAGTCCTTATGGTCCAATCACCTCTCAAAGGCTCCACCTTCCAAATATTATAATCGGATTCCCCACCTTCTCGATATTGTCACAGTGAGGATCGAGCCTCCAACATATGAACTTCTGGGGGGGCACATTTTGACCCATAGCAGTGACAAATTATTTTTACTATGTTTATGACGGGTTTCAATAAATTGCAATTTTTTTTTTTTGAAGATCAAATTTCCCATATTTGGACAGTGGGAGACCCTTAAGTTGGTTCCTGAATCTTTTTGAAATTATCTAGTAGCCTTAATAAATGTGTTAGGCAAGATGGTCCAGGCTTGTCTTTTACATTTCCTAACAGAGGTTATTTTCCCAAGAAGTCCTGGTTTTAGTGAAAAAATGGTAGTTTAAAACCAGAAGCTGATGTGTTAGAGATCCTGGTAGTTACGAATTTGAATTAGATATACTGGTACAAAATCATGAATATGTGTATGCATACATGCATACATGTATCCAGTACATTCATAAGGTTATACTAATATGTCCAATACAAATTCATAACAATCGGGATTTTAAAAAAATTTTTTTTATCTGCTCTGTATTATATCTGTATCTCTTCACTACAATAAGAACCCTGGTACTAAACAGACAAACAAAAAAATGGGATAAACTAAAATATCTTATGAATATTCATTTTATCCCACATAATTCACACAACAACCCCCCAAAGACATTTTCAGACCTATCAGACCAGCTAAACCAAATATTTTTGCATGCTATACACCTTCCCTTTTAAATATTTTTTTTTGTGGGCAGGGCAGGGGCGGGGGGACAGCGGGGAGCTGGCCAGTACAGGGATTGAACTCATTTAGTTTTTATTTGAAGTTTTTTTCTTTTCTACTGGAGACTGTCTGGTATGGTGATCCAAACCCATGACCTTGGTGTTGTAAGGCTGTGCTCTAACCAACTGAGCTAACTGGCCAGCCTCACTTAGTTTTAATTGTATGAGTAACTATGCTTAATGCTCAACACCAGTCTTTGTCACTAGTTCTCTTGTTATTTTAGTTAACCTGGAGACTGTATGGTATGGTGATCCAAACCCATGACCTTGGTGTTGTAAGGCTGTGCTATAACCAACTGAGCTAACTGGCCAGCCTCACTTAGTTTTAATTGTATAAGTAACTATGCTTAATGCTCAACACCAGTCTTTGTCACTAGTTCTCTTGTTATTTTAGTTAACTGGAGCTCATTTTCTGGTACATTCTTAAGGAAGAGCTTAAGGGAACAATATTACCCAAATCTTTGTTGGAAAGGTTTGTCTATGCCCTTTATAGTTGAAAGTGCATTTTATTAGGTAGACTTCAACTCACATTTGTCCTAGAGTGTCTTAAAAATGTCACCCCATTTTCTTCAGGCATAAAGTATCATCGTGGAAAAGTCTTAACGATCGTCTAATTTTTCTTTAAAAATTAAAGACCAGTAAGGGGATCTTAACCCTTGACTTGGTGTTGTCAGCCCCACGCTCTCCCAAGTGAACTAACAGCCGTCCCTATATAGGGATCCAAACCTTTGGCCTTGGTGTTATCAGCACCACACTCCCAAGTGAGCCACAGGCCAGCCCTTAGTTTTTTTCTTATATATCACTTGTTCTCGCTTACCCAAAGGATTTTTTTTTCTTCCTTTAAAGTATTGATATTTGTCTTGTTGGTTGTTCTGGGTCAATAATCTTAGGTGCAAGAGAACACTTTTTTTTTTTTTTTCCTGATCGGTAAGGAGATTGCAACCCTCAGCTTGGTGTCACCTGCACCACGCTCAGCCAGTGAGCGCACCAGCCATCCCTACATTGGATCTGAACCTGTGGCCTCAGAGCTACCAGCGCTGCTCTCTCCTAAGTGAGCCATGGGACCGGTCCCAAGAAAACACTTTAAAATATTGTTTTATATATTTTTTGAAATTAGAAGTTTTCTGGAATTATAGTTTTTGTCTTTCAGACTCCTATTACCTAAATGTTGGGCCTTTTTCCTCTACCTCCAATTTTTGTCATTTTCTAACTTTTAAAAATGATTTTTATCTTTTTCCCCCATTTTTTTACTTACCTCTTATTTCAAGGCATTATCTATCATGTTTGTGTTCTTTCTAGTTTAGCCTTTATTTCTGAAATGTTTATTTTCTATATTAGTGTTTTCTGTCACTCAGAATACTTGCAACTGGGTAATTTATAAAGAACTGAAATTTGCTTTTGAAGGCTGGAAAGTCCAAGGTCTATATCTGGTGAAGGCCTTCTTAGTGGGGGCTCTGTAGACAGTTTCTTGGCAACACAGGATATCACATAATGAGTGCTAGGTGAGGGCACTTGTTAACATGTTCACTTGCTGTCCTTATAAAGCCACCAGTCCACACCCATGATGACCCATTAAACCATCAACCCATTACTCCATGAATGAATTAACCCATTCAAGAGAGCATAGTCCTCATGGCACAATCACCTCTTATATGTCCCACACCTTTGAACAGGGCCACATTGGAAATTAAGCTTCCACATGAACTTTACAGGGAACATTCAACCCACAGCAATTTCAGATGCTTTCCTGATAATTCATCTTATTTCTGAAAATTTCCAACTCTAAATTTCCTTCATATTTTGTATCATTTTAATCTTAAAGCACATTTTCATATTAACTGGTTACAATCTGCTCTGTGGGCCTCTTTCTGATTTTCATTGTCTGTAAAGACATTATTTCTGTTCTCGATTCTTTTTTATTAAAGTAAGATTGATTCTACTTTTTAAGTTAAATTAGTTTTCCTAAACTTTTAAGAAGCAAGCATGGCTCATAGGAGCTTCTCTACCTTCAAGTGTTTCATAGTTCACAGAGACTACTTTCCTTCAGTCCTTCAGACCTTAATGCAGACCTCTTGCACTCACTCACCATTGAAATGAGCAAAGCCTCTCCCAGTTTCAAATGCTGTTCTCAACTTGCCTGTTGTGCTTTCAATGGTTATTCTTTTTCTGTTGTTTTGCTTTGTTTCATTAATTTATAAAGAACAGAGGTTTACTTGCTTACGATTCTGGGACGGCTGCATCAGATGTGGGCCTCAGGCTGCTTCTACTCACAGCAGAAAAAGGCAGGCAGCGGCGGGTACAAGCAGATCACACGGTGAGAGGAAGAGAGAACTCAATGGTTATTCTAAAGTTCTATTCTCGGGTCTATTAGATGCTGTTTCCTCCCTCTATCTCATCTTGAATAGATGCCAATACCATCTTGGGGTCTTGCAGCTGTTGGTGGCTTGTCTTCACCCACTTATATTTTAGGATTTAAGGACATCATGTCACTTAAATTTGTTATAAATATCATTCATAGGTTTTATTATTTTGCCATTCAGCTGCTGTTATATGGGGATCTGGAGACTGAAATCTGTGGCACTGCTGTCATTTCTGTAAGGATACCGTGGGCACTCAAGTGGAGGGGGAGGGGGAAAGCATTCCCTAGCAATATGGCGCCC
>NW_007740030.1:26440-28208 GCF_000696425.1 Galeopterus variegatus
CGTTTAAGTGGCACTTTATGTGAGTGAGACCAACATTTGTAGACAATGTTTGACTCACGGTGTTAATTTGTTCTATAACAGGACACATTCATAGGGAAATAAAACCTGCTTTTGCTATTTGGATTAGGTCTTTACAGATTGGGTCTTTGTTTTTTTTTTGATATTTGTGCTCTCTCCCCTCTCACCCTCCAGTTTTGTTTTTGTTCCATTCTGATTTTTTTCAAGAGTCCTCTGCTAAACCTCATTTAAAAATTAAAATATGCTGGGTTCCTATCCTCTATCCTCTATATCACAAATACTTTTATCATTCCTCTACTTCCTGTCACTTCAAATCTTCACTTGTTTAGCTGGTTCTCTTTCCAGGCATTTGCCTATTTCTTTGCAAATCTCACAAACCTTGCAGCTATAGTATCTTACACAGTGTTTAGGGCACTAGCTTTAAATACATGTTAAGGAATTTTTAGTCCACACTTCAAAAAAGATGGATTAAGAAAAACTGAGTCTTTCTTTAAGTTTAAAAATATTTATGATCTAAGAAGTAACTCCTTTCATATGAGGCTGAAATAAATTTCATTTCACTGTTAACCTGTAATCCAACCAAACTTCTCAGGGATAACAGAGCACTGTCCCATTTGTGTAATGACCTTTAAACCTTCCAACTACCCCTGCCATCCCAGCAACTTTATTTTCAATTCAATCCTGAAGGGATAGGCAGGGAAGATTTAAAGCTTAGAGAAATAGTGACTTCATCTAGGATAAAATGATTACAGAACAGTGGTTTTCCATTCACCATCTCTACACTTAACATTACAGAAACCTTTAGAGTAGATTTTTCATAAAATCCAGGGGATTTGTCCAATTAACATTAAAAGTTCAAGAAAAAAAAAAAAAACCTGTCAAAGATAAAATTAATTTCTTCCTTAGCTTCCTATGAAAATATAAAAAGCTAAGCAAAAGAAACAATTACATAGCTAATATACAAAATGCATTCTAATTTCAACAGATCTATGAACAAATCTTTCAGGCTGGTAATTGCTCATTCCCAAACAGGGATTTCAAACTGATAAGACTGTCTTGCAGGTGATAGCTTGATAGCTTCCCAGCAGTCCACATTTACTGAAATATTGCCCTCTGAACACGCACACATTCAGGTTTATTAAATATATCTTCTTCTGCTTCTGGAGTTAGTTGGATGTTATTTTTGACTGGAGACAGGGGCTTCTTACAAGAAGAAAGCTTTTCAGAATCTCTGCAAAATATAATAAAATAAATTTGGTGTTTCCAGAGTACTGATTATCAAAGAAATAACCTACCTGGACAAAATAGAGGTATATGAAGAGTAAAAGATACATTGAAAGTGCACCAGTGGATTGTAATCTAACACACAATATGAAAAATCCCGCTGATATCGTTTCACGTTCTATGTTGCAACTAACCTTAAGAAACCACTGCTTGTTGAATTTTGGTGTAATAGCAAAGAAGGAAATTTACAATAATCTAAAGAGGCTATGAAAATACACATTTTCCAATTAAAAATTAATATATGCGGGGCCAGATTTCCTTCATATACTTCAACCAAAACAACATATAACAGATCTAACAAAGAATACAGCTGAGTTCTATTAAACCACACAGTAAAGACTGGAAAAATGTAATACAATGACACTCTTATTTTTTTTTGTTTTGTTTTGGAAAATATATCCATTTTTCATAAAAATATACTATCCATGTTTATATGTAATGAGATTATTATTATTATTTTTTTTTT
>NW_007740030.1:28476-30542 GCF_000696425.1 Galeopterus variegatus
CCACATGGGATCCGAACCCTCGGCAGGAGCGCCGCCGCGCTCCCAAGCGGCACACTCTCCAATGCGCCACCAGGCCGGCCCTAAAATAAGTATTTTTAAATATATATTTTAATTTCTAAGATAGTTAAGTGTTGACAAATGTAACCCATATAAACCAAAGTATTATTGGGCCCTCAATAATTTTTAAGAGTGTAAAGTGTTCCTAAAAACAAAAAGTTTGAGAAATGCTGCTATGAGGATACTTCAAAAAGTTCATGGAAAAATAGAATTAAAAGATAATGCCTGTACTGGCTAGCTGTCAAGAAAAAAAAAAAATAATGCAAATCTTTCCATGAACTATTTGAAGTACCCTCATATACGGTTTAATCCTAGATTTTACACAATGTAAAATAAGAAACAATTGACCAGCACTTACTTACTTACAAACTGTTCCCACCCATATCATCTCATCTGACTGTGACAATATTTCCATTAGGTAAGGTTTAATCCTATCACTTCATGAGACTTTGAAAAAAATATTTTTATTACATTTAGCACATTTGCTTTATTGAAAAGAACGAGAAAATAACTATAAATCGATGCTGTGGCTACTTTTGTGTCTAACAGAAGGAAGTACTATGGTTTTAAAAATATATAGCAATATAGAGGATCAATTCTTTTAAAAAACTGCTTGCCACATACGCTAGAAATTTGGCAAATTCATCATATAAGCTCAATGATTCTGCTAATTTTAGATGTAATAATTTAGGGAAGTATGATACAGCATTACCCTGTCACTCCTTCTTTAAAACTTTATTCTCATTACAGTCCTGAGAAATAAGAAGGAAAGAAAACTGAGACACTTAAGGCCTGGAAAAGTAATTTGTTTAACAACAGAGACTCCAAAGCCAGATTAAGAACTGAGGTTTTACAGTTTGCCATCTTCTTACTAAAATAAGGTATAGAGATTAAAATGAAATATACTTGGATAGAGTCAGCTAGCTAAAGGGAATAGAGGGAGAAAGGGATTGGAATTACAGAGAAGAACAGTTTATCCCATTTCAGAATAAAGAACATGGCAACTCACTTTTTAAATCCAAAATTTTTCCAAAGCTCATTAATTTTTATCTGTAATCCTGGCTTGTTCTCAGCATTCTGATGATTTCTCTTCTGGACGATTGCTGGCTTCTTGCTCAGCCCACTGACTCTGGCATGCACTAGAGATTTGATCTTGGTTGTAGGAAGAGAGTCCACCGAACTAGATGTACATAGCCCTGGAACCTAAAGATTAAATGCCCATTTAAGACTATTCTGTGCAAGTACCCTTTAGTTAATTTCAAACTATTCTTTACACGTTGAAACAAAAATAACCCATAAGCAATGTACAAATATGTGCTATTTATATATGTCTACTAAAGAAATCATCCTAATTATTTTTAACAGGTAATACAAGCACCTGGCATAAAATTTAAGAGTTACAAAAGAATAGAGAGAAAGTGAGTCTCCTTCATTTCCTTTCTTTCCAGAGGCAATTGCTGTTACCAATTTCCTGTGTATCCACCAAATCATTTACACACACGCACACACACACACACACACAGAAATTGACAGCATACTACATACACACTTTGTATACTTTGTTTTTTTCACTTAATGTATCTTGATTCCACTTAATGATGTATCTTGGAGACTTTTCCATTTCACTCATAGAACTAAATTTTATATTGGATAGGCTGCCTATTCTTCCATTGTATAAATGTACCATAATTTACTTACACAAATCTTTATTGACATTTAAGTTGTTTCCATTGAAGGGTTGATTTTTATCCTGTAGACAATCTAAAGCCACTGAAGTTTTGTTGTTGTTTCTTAGGATAGTAAGAGTGAGGTATATAAAACAAGGTCTTAAAATTAAAATTGATTAATTTGGCAGAAGGTGTATAAAGAATGGAAAAGTTAAGACAAAATAATGGTTCACAAAGGAAAGATGAAATCCTAAACTAGGGTGTTGGTGATGGGGAAACAGGGAGAGAGCAAGAAATAAGACAAAGAAAGAAACATTAGAATTTTTGGTTATTTTTTTTTTT
>NW_007740030.1:31345-32479 GCF_000696425.1 Galeopterus variegatus
AAGGTCTTAAAATTAAAATTGATTAATTTGGCAGAAGGTGTATAAAGAATGGAAAAGTTAAGACAAAATAATGGTTCACAAAGGAAAGATGAAATCCTAAACTAGGGTGTTGGTGATGGGGAAACAGGGAGAGAGCAAGAAATAAGACAAAGAAAGAAACATTAGAATTTTTGGTTATTTTTTTTTTTTACCTGCCGGAGAAAGAGGATTGAGTCAGCAGTTAGAAAGAAAAAGGTCAATGCTCAGATGCTGAAACTAAAGAACAAAAAGAAAAATATAATTTCATTTAACAGATACAAAATAAAAACATTCTGAGAAGAACTGGTTAATGGTAGAAGAGATGAGTTTGAGTTAGATATTAAAGATGGATAACGGAGTGTTCATCTACAGCTGTCAAAACAGAACTATTAAAACCCCCATGACGCAAATTTCCAAGAGCAAGAATAATAATAAAAGATGATGGTTTACTGTTAGATAGATTTTCCTTTTTGAAAAGTACTACCTACATATCTAGTCCTGTCACCGCAGATAACTTTGTAACGATCTTTCCAGACTTTTTACTATGATTATACAAACATACACATGTGTACATGAGCTTTTTTTTTTTTTTTTTAAGATGACTGGTAAGGGGATCTTAACCCTTGACTTGGTGTTGTCAGCACCGCGCTCTCCCAAGTGAGCGAACCAGCCATACTTATATAGGGATCCAAACCCTTGGCCTTAGTGTTATCAGCACCACACTTTCCCAAGTGAGCCACAGGCCAGCCCTTGCACAAGAGTATTTTTAAACAAAAACACCATGCTATACATTTTGTTAAAACAAAATTTTTCTTTTCATGCAAAAATAATACACACCTGTCTGAAAAAAAAAAACTTCTCGCTCAAAGATTTTAAAAATAAACTCATATCTCTATATATTACATTTATATCTTTAAGATATTGTAATTTGCTATGGACAGAAGGTTGTGTCCCTCCTCCACCTCCCAATTCATATGTTGAAGCCCTAACACCCAATGTAATGGTATTTGGAGGTGAGACCTTTGGGAGGCAATTAGGTCATGAGGGTTAGGGTTAGGGTTAGGGTTAGGGTTAGGGTTAGGGTTACCACTAGCACGGCTAACAAAAAAAAGAAGA
>NW_007740031.1:0-1753 GCF_000696425.1 Galeopterus variegatus
GAAGTAAACGTTATTAAAAATGAGCAAAAGAGCTAAATAGCTATTTCTCAAAGGAAGATATTCGAATGGCTAACAGACAAATGAAAAAATGCTCAACATCACTCTGCATTCAGGAAATGCAAATCAAAACCACACTGAGATATCATCTCACCCCATTTAGGATGGCTAATATACAAAAGACAGTGAATGATAAATGTTCTGGCGAGGTTGCAGAGAAAAATAAACTCTCATACACTGTTGGTCAGACTGCAAAATGGTGCAGCCTCTATGGAAAATGGTATGGAGGTTCCTCAAACAATTACAGATAGATCTACCATATGACCCATCTATCCTACTTCTGGGAATATACCCAGAGGAATGGAAATCATCAAATTGAAGGTATACCTGTTCCCCAATGTTCATAGCAGCACTCTTTACAATAGCTAAGAGTTGGAATCTGCCCAAATGTCCATCATCAGATGAGTGGATAAGGAAACTGTGGCATATCAACACAACGGAATACTACTCTGCTATAAAAATGAATGAAATACTGCCATTTGCAACAACATGGATTGACCTAGAGAGAATTATAATAAGTGAAACTAGTCAGACACAGAAAGAGAAATATCACATGTTCTCACTTATTTGTGGGAGCTAAAATTAAACAAATAAATACACAAATAAATAGGGGGAAGGGAAGAAGACACAACAATTACAATTCTTTGAAGTTGGTATGACAAGTGAAAAGTTGTGAGGTTGTTGGGAGGGAGGGGGACAGGGAGGAGGGTGGATGTTTCAATAGTGGGCTCTAATAATCAACCACATTGTATATTGACAAAATAAAATTAAATTTAAAAAATTAAAAAATGATTTGAAAGCAACAAAGTTGTGGTTAGGATCATGATCTACAGAATTTTCTGTGAATTTAAAATCCAGAATTCAGTATTGGGCAAGGTAAATCAGCCTTTATGCCTCAGTTTCAATTTGTAAATGGGCAAAATGGTAGTATACTAGTTTATTTTGTTTGGGAGGTGAAATAAGCTAATAAGAGTAACACATGGAAAAGTAACTGACATGTAAAGCTCACTAATTATTAGTGCCTTTGACTCAAGATGACAATTTTTTCTGTTTTGTTTTATGGCAAGCACTATCAAGATATATGAAGTCATCTTGTAGTTATAATATGTTATTTAAAAAATTGAACTATCCTGTTTAGAAATCAAATAAGGATCCTTTAGAATACTGAAAATATATTTAAAAATATAAGTGGAATGCCATCTTTTCCATATGATAATGGTGCTGACATTTAATATTATAGTATATTTATGTTAAAATTTATTTTAAAATTTACAGAATTACAAACTCTGTTCTCCAACCCACTACCTTTGGAAGTATCTTCTTTCCACAGACCACAGAATTCTTTTAGTCTGCCTAAATGCTCTAAATTTATAAAGTACATTGCACCAGTAGAAAAGTACTGTGAAAACTATCAGAAGGACTGGATAATATATCGAGAGATAAAAATTCATGGAACAATGCAAGTAAACACTGAAGCATTGACAATGAGTCTCATTTGGAAAAATGCTTTTATAAACAAAAACATAAGGAGTGTCAGCAGTGCTCAAATCAATGGCCTCTTGGTCTAGTTTTTGTCTCTAACAGGACAGCATTAGAAAGCTTGGTAACCTTGCATACTGCACTCCAATTTAACAGTTGTCTAAATTTTCTTACTTTTTGTGTGTGTGAGAGTGTGTGTGTGTGTGTGTGTGTGTGT
>NW_007740031.1:3463-8842 GCF_000696425.1 Galeopterus variegatus
TTTCTTACTGCAAAGTGTAGACTCAATACAGTTCTTTATTTTCCTTTCATTTCTGTAGGACACGCAGAATTTTGCTGATTATTCAGTATCATTGCTTCTTCAAGCAATGGTCTGTATTTGTCTCTTGGTTTACCCCCAATATCATGAATGATAATAGAAAAAAAAAAATACTGTCATTTTTTAACTTAATTTTCTCCCAGTTACATTATCCATTGCCTACACTGAAATGAATGTCTTTCACTGTCCTTTAAATAATTATAATTACTGCCCATAGCACATAAGAATTTCCTTGGCGTTTTGACTATCTCTTTTAGGATATTATGGGGGTGTTCCTTAAAACTTGGATACCTCAGTATATACTTTTCCAAGATTTTTTTTTAAATAAATATATCAAGTCAGTTTTACTCTGGCACCAGTTTATGTGGAGATGCATGTGGTTCTGGTAGCCATTCTCCCATCAAATAAAGTCTTTCCAATGTTTTACCGTTTAGAATTCACAACTTAAGAGTTCAGTGTTCTTATTTCCTCCTTCTCCCTCATCTTCCTCCTCTTCCATTGTTTTTTTGTTTTTTTCCCTAGGGTGTCTCATGTATTCTGTTTGTTGCAAGATGTGGTGAGACATATCATTCTCAGACTTTTCTTGTTTTTGATAGCTGGCAGCTTTACACAGTAGCTAAATTTTCTCGAGCTACTATGAGTCAGGACCAAGAAGTTGAATGAAAGAATAAAAAGAACAATTTTTGTTTAGTTTTGTCTGCTTTTGTAATTCTAGAAGCATCCCTGATCATTTATCAATGTGAAACTACAATTTTACATTTAAAAGGTAACAGTTTATCTGATTCTTAAGATACTTTAAAAAAATTACCATAAGCCTTTTTTATTAATATAGATTTTGAAGCTAAGACATTCTAAAAACCCCCACCTCATGGAGCACCTTCAGAGACAAATATACAGAAGGTGAGATGAATTTGGGACCTTGAACTTTAATGCAGATTCTTGTGTCACAATAACAGTATCCAAGAGTTGGGTTCAAGCTTTCTCATTTTCTACATCTCGGGTGCTACTGGGTATTTGAGAGGGGTCTGTGACCAACCTCTTCTCTTGTGGGACAATTTGTGGGGCTCAGGCATAGATGATATTATGCCTAGTTAAACTGCAACCAAGTTCAGACAACACTGTACATTACTTTGTACATGAATCTTGGGAAGACAAAGAGTTTTGTAGAAAAAAAATCTTCCTACATAACATCAGTGTGCTTAAAATAGAAGTTTTGAGACAGCCTCCTGAAGTTGTATTTATATTTGTACCAAAGAGCAATTGAAATTTTGTGCATCAGCAAAAAGGTCAGAAAAGTGGCTGTAGTCAAAGCTAGACAATGTGAGGAAGCTAGTGATTGGGGTGAATGGAAAGCAGAAAGACTGGTCTGTTCCTAAAAACCAGAGAATACATGGGTAACTTGAACACATCCCTAGATACCAGCAGGCATAGCTGCCAAGATCAGAACAAACCAGAGTTCTTTTTCAGAGTGTGGCAGTGGAGAACAAAGATCAGTCATGTATGTTCCAGATCTCCCCTTAGTCAAACTTTAATTATGATTAAATTAGCATAAGTATGCACCTCTGGGGAAAAAGTGGGAGAGAAGAAACTCTGAAGAAACTGAATGTAATTGTGCAATTACAAAGAAAACACTGAAATCTCTGGGTTTATTGTTTACCGACTACATAAAATATTATACAAACAGACCAAAAGAGACTTGGAATAGAAATAAATTGATACAGAAAACTGCATTTACATTTTGACTACCTGATCATTCATCTTGAAAATATGCCTATGGCTCTCTTTAGAAACCAGTTACTAGCACATAGGAAGTTGATTATTACTTTTGCCACATGGCTCCGTTATTTTATGGAACTGCTTTTGGCATATATAATTATAAAAAGCAAAGTTGGGAATCCTGAAAACATACTGTGAGTTTGAGTTTTCCTTCATTCTCATCTTGAATGCTCTCTCAGCCCACGCTGTCTCAGCCCACTCTGTCACGTACTTCCTTTTTCAGAACCCGTGTTTGTTTTCTGCAGTATAAGCTGTTCTGGGCACTTGCTAGTGTTCTGCAGCCTTACTGGTGTTGGGTAAAAATGTTTCTAATTGTTTGAAGCTTGTCCTAAACCATATTTAAATACTTAAAAAGTTATTTCTGTCTTTTAGCCTAACTATTATAAGGAAGGTAAAATTTTCTTAACATAACATTAACTCAAATTATATCTGCAGATGGGGATTACCTTGGTTCACATTGCCCCTACTCAGACATAGAAAAGATTTATAAGAATAATAATACAAAATTAGGCAATAGTTTCACAGTCTCACTGCTGTGGACACTTAATATTCTTGAGTAGTTCCTATCCAGCTGTGTAGAAAATACTTTTTTTTTAAACTGTCTTTTTCATTCCAATGTATTCTCCTAAACCATTTCGAGAAGTATAATATTAGAATATCACTAATTTAAACCTAAATATAAATATTGGCTAACTTTATAAACTGGCAGTTGCCAAATGATGCTTCAGCATCTATACAGCAAAATGTTGATTTTCTTTGGAGGGCAAAAAGTTTTTGCTTCTTTAAGAACCAGCTGGATTACACACACACAGTGTTAGAACTAACAAATTCAGCAAAGTTGCAGGATAAAAGTCAGCATCAAATCACTTATGTTTTTATACACTAACATTGATAAATCTAAAAGAAACTTAAGAAAACAATTACATTTAAATAGTAGCAGAAAAAAATAAAATACTTAGAATTAAAC
This sequence comes from Galeopterus variegatus, assembly GCF_000696425.1. Classification (NCBI taxonomy): domain Eukaryota; kingdom Metazoa; phylum Chordata; class Mammalia; order Dermoptera; family Cynocephalidae; genus Galeopterus; species Galeopterus variegatus. The sequence continues at coordinate 6,264 of NW_007740031.1, forward strand.
TTAACTGAAGAGATAAATTAAAACATAAAATAAAAACTACAAAATGTCACTGAAAGAAATTTTTTAAAAAGCACAAATAAATGGAAAGACCTCTCCTTTTCATGGATTAGGAGACTTATTATTCTTAAGAGGTCAATGCTATGAAAGTGATTTACAGTTCAGTGTAATCCCTATCAGAATTCCAGTGATGTTTGTTGTAAAAGTAGAAAAATTCATTCTAAAATTCATATGGAATTTCAAAGGACCCTGAATAGCCAAAACAATCTTAAAAAAAAAAAGAAGAAACTTAAAGTTTTCACATTTCTTGATTTCAAAGATTTCTACAAAGCTACAGTAATCAAAACAGTGTGGTACTGGCATAAACCCAGATATATAGACCAATGAAATAGAATAGAGAACCCAGAAATAAACTCTCATACTCGAATATATGAGTATAGTCAAATAATTTTCAACAAATTCCAAGAGCATTCAACTGGGAAAGGACACACTTTTCAGCCAAATGATGTTGAGAAGACCTGGATAGCCATATGCAAAAAAAAATGAAGTTAGACATTTACCTTACATTGTATACAAAAATTACCTCAAACTGTAACAGATTTAAAGGTAAGAGCTAAAACTATAAAACTCTTGAAAGAAAACATGGGAGAAAGCCTTATGGCATTGGGTTTGTCAATGGCTTCTTGCATGTGACACCAAAAGCACAGGTAACAATAGAAAAAATATATAAGTTGGACTTCATCAAAATTAAAAATTTCTGGGCAACAAAGAACACTGTCAACAGAAGGAGAGGCAACTCATGGGATGGGAGAAAATATCTGCAAATCATGTATCTGATAAGGGGTTATACTAAGAATATATAAAGAACTCCTAATGTTAATTACAGCAACAACAAGAAAAACATGGCTAAGAAATGGGCAAAGAACTTGAAGAAACATTTCTCCAAATAGGATAAACAAATGGCCAAGAATCACATGAAAAGTTACTCAACATCACTAGTAATTAGAAAAATGCAAATGAAAACTATGAGACATAACTTCATGCACACTAGGATGGCTATTAAAAACAGCAAAAATAAAATGTTGGTGAACACGTGAAGAAACTGGAACCCTATAAATTGTGGGTAGAAATGTACAATGGTGCTGCCACCAATGGAAATGGTATGACAATTACTCAAAAAATTAAATGTAGAATTATCATATTATCCAGCAATTCCACTCTTAGTTATACAGGCAAGAGAAGTACAAGCAAGGACTTGAAGGGATATTTTTACACTTATGTTCATAGAAGCATTATTTACAGTAGCCAAATGGTGTAAGCAACACAACTGACGAGATAAACAAAATGTGCTACATGCATTAAAAAGGGGGGGGGGATAAAAAGGAAATTCCGACCCATGCTACAACATGGAATAGTCTTGAGGACATTATACTAAGTGAAAAAAGCCAGTCATGAAAGGACAATTCCATGTATGAAGTCCCTAAAGTATTCAAATTCGTTGAGACAGGAAATACACTAGTAGTTGCCAGGGGCTGGAGGGAGAAGAGGATGGGAAGTTAATGACAACATATACAGAATTTCAGTTTGGGAAGATGAAAAGTTTCTGGAGATGGATGGTTTTGATGGCTGTACAACCATGTGAATGTACTTGACCCCATAGAAATGTACACTTAAAAATGGTTAAAATGATAAATTTTGTGTTATGTATATTTTACCACAATATCAAGAAGAATCAGGAAAAATCAATGAATTAATAGTATATGACAACAAAAACTGATTTTTATTTGAAACCTATAACAATGGGCAAGTGCATAAAATGTAAACAGCTAAAATTTTAAAGGTCTGTGTAAAAGTATAAAGTATTTTCCGTGACTATTAAGCAGCAAAGGCAATCTGAGAGTCTACCTTGAACTTTTTGTTATCTTCATTTTATAAATTACAAACTAATATTTAATTTCAGATTAAATTTTGATGTCATTATTTAGATATTATATTGTACTTAATCTTTTTTCTTTCTTATGTATAAAACATTTTGTTAATTTTGTTAAAGAGTTTTTCTGTTATAAAATATACACGTTGCAAGTTATCAAGTTTTAGAGTTGTTAATTATGTGAAGGTTCTCATTTGCTTCTCATAATAATATGTAAAGGAAATTTTTGTTAATCTAACATAGGTGATCACATTTAGTGGACTGAAGACTCAAAATTCAGGAAAGAATGTCCATGTACTAGAAACATCAACTAACTCATTTATTTTCTGAAAACCATATATTTAATTTCATAAAAATAGTACAAATAAGGATATCAGAATCCCTTTAATGATGATTATTTACAAAATTCTGAAACTACTATTAACAGAAAATTAGGACACATGCACTGATTTTTAAAATATAAATGTAGGCAATATTCTAATAAAATTTGAAAAGATAACACAATGGAGAATAGGAAAAGATTATTTGGAGAGTAATAATTTTAATGATGGCATAGTTAAAAAATCATAATATTAAGGCTAAGAAAAAAATCAAAATGTTAAATGGTTGGCTAATATAAAATTAGCACCCCCAAAAGGAACAGAAAGAAAAA
>NW_007740031.1:9217-11201 GCF_000696425.1 Galeopterus variegatus
GAAAATTAGGACACATGCACTGATTTTTAAAATATAAATGTAGGCAATATTCTAATAAAATGTGAAAAGATAACACAATGGAGAATAGGAAAAGATTATTTGGAGAGTAATAAATTTAATGATGGCATAGTTAAAAAATCATAATATTAAGGCTAAGAAAAAAACCAAAATGTTAAATGGTTGGCTAATATAAAATTAGCACCCCCAAAAGGAACAGAAAGAAAAAAATAAGAGATTTGTTAAAGACATATATAAAGGCAATGTATTAGAAATCACTAAATTTATAGTTCATCAAGGAAAAAATAAAACATCTTCAACCAAAGTAAATCTTAATTAGAAGCATAATTCTATAGATACAAAAGTCTTAAATATTATTGGGATGTTAATTAGGAATGGGAGAGGAGATATTAATAAACAAGTATTTAATGAGAATTATAAATTCAGAAAGATTCTTAGAAATTATTTAAATATTTTATTTTAATATTTATTTTCATATATATTATTAAAAATAGAGAAGTAAATCATATTTCGCACTTGGGCATGGAAATACAACAGAATTCAAATGGCTAAATGATAGGCTAGAAATTCTCAGAAAAAAAGATAACATTAAAAGAAATGCAATAATGTATGTGAACTCATCAACCTGCTACAGAGGAGCATTAAAAAAGTGAGATGATTTAAAAAAAATAACTACTGTCTAAGGTAGAAGGCAATAACTAGATAGTGAGCTTCAATAAAGAAGGAAGAAGCCTAAAGATGATGAACAGGTATAAACAGCTGGATCTGGATGAGGAAATCGTTAAGCAGCAGCTGAACACAGAGCATGATGATCCTCAGCCAGTGAACAGAGAGGCAGGTGAAAGGCAATCAGTGGAATCAAAGAACAATCAATCAGCTAAAATCATAAACAACACATAGGAGCCAAACTGAAAACGAATTGGGTATCAAAAGGTTAAAAAAGGGCAATAAATAGGCAAACAAATAGTATTCCTAAGGCAATCAGACACAGAAGTTCAACCTGGGCTAATTTAGTGAGGAAGCTGTCAGGTGTTCTGGGATAAAGAGTGCATTCAAGGTTGAATCATGAAACACTGGACAGACAGCAGCAACTGCAACACTACCTTGAGGACAATCACTTTGGTGTTGAATGAAGGCTGGAGAAACACATTTTTTTTTTTTTTATTGGTTATGAATATCCTTGAGATACAAAGCTGATCGTCACCCCTCCGGCCCAAGATGTGAAGGCTAGATTCATGCAGGCAGCATGCCCATTACTACAAATAACCTTTGTACACCGTGTCTCCAACCCAGTTAGCCCCAACCTCCTTCCCGCTCCCCCTTTCCCACCCACTCCACTTTGTATCCCAAAGAATATTCTCTCCCTCTGCAAGTCCAATGCACTACTGTGGTCTTTCTTTCCTTCCTTCTTTCTCTCTTAGCTCCCACATATGAGTGAGTACATGTGGTATTTATCCCTCTGTGCTTTGCTTATTTCACTCAACATAAGTTTGTCCAGACTCATCCATGTTGTTGCAAATGGGAGAATTTCATTCATTTTTTATGGCTAAGTAGTATTCCATGGTGTGTATATACCACATTTTCCTTGTCCAATTATCCATCTATGGACATATAGGTTGGTTCCAATTCTTGGCTATTGTAAACAGAGCTGCTATGAACATAGGAGTGCAGGTATCCCTTCAAAATGATTCCCATTCTTCTGGGTATATACCCAGAAGTAGGATTGCTAGATCGTATGGAAGATCTATCTGTAGTTGTTTGAGAAACCTCCATACCATTTTCCATAGTGGTTGTACTAATTTACAGTGCCACCAACAGTGTAGGAGTGTTCCCTTCTCTCTACACCCCACCAGCATTTGTTATTAACCATCTTTTTTAATTAGAACCAGTCTAACTGGGGTGAGATGGTATCTCAATGTAGTTTTAATCTGCATTTCCCTGATGACTAGTGATGTTGAGCATTTTT
>NW_007740031.1:12119-16357 GCF_000696425.1 Galeopterus variegatus
GGTTGTCATTTCACTTTGTTGATTGTTTCCTTTGCTGTGCAGAAGCTTTTTAGTTTGATATGGTCCCATTTGTTTGTTTTTTCTTTTGCTGCTTGTGCTTTTGGGCTCATGTTCATAAAGTCTGTGCCCAGACCTAGTTGATGAAGTGTTTCACCTACATTTTCCTTAGTAATTTTACAGTTTCAGGATTTATATTTAAGTCTTTAATCAATTTTTAGTTGATTTTAGTGTACGGTGAGAGGTGCATATCTAGTTTCATTCTTCTGCATATCGATAACCAGTTTTCCCAGCACCACTTGTTGAAGAGGCAGTCTTCTCTCCAATGTAGATTTTTATTGCCTTTGTCCAATGTCAGATGGTTGTGAGCATGAAGGGTGATTTAAGGATTCTCAGTTCTACTCCACTGATATGAATGTCTATTTTTACACCAGTGCCATGCTGTTTTGGTTACAATAGTATAATTTGAAGTCAGGTAGTGGTATGCTCAGGATTGCTTTGGGTATTTGGAGTCTTTTCTTATTGCATGTGAAAGGTAAGATTTTTTTTTTTCCATTTCTGTGAAGGATGTCATTGGTATTTTGATAGGGATTGCATTGAATCTGTAAATCACTTTGAGTAGTATTGACATTTTCATAATGTTAATTCTTCCAATCCAAAAGCATGGATTATCTTTCCATCTTTTTGTGTCTTCTTTAATTTCTTTCAAAAGTGGTCTGTCGTTTTCATTGTAGAGATCTTTCACTTTCTTGCTTAAATTTATCCCCATTTATTTTAGTTTTTGTGACAATTGCACTTCGGCTTACTTTGTTTACATCTTTTTCTGTTAGCTCATTATTTGAGTATATAAATGCAACTGATTTGGGGGCATTTGTTTTGTATCCTGCAACATTACTGAAGTTGTTAATCAGCTCTAGGAATTTTTTGATAGTCTTTAGGTTTTTCTATATATAGTATCATGTCATCTGCAAATTGAGAAAGTTTGACTTCATCTTTTCCAATCTGGATTCCCTTTATTTCTTTCTCTTGCCTGATTGCTCTTGCTACTACCTCCAGTATTATGTTAAATAGAAGTGGTGAGAGTGGGCATTCTTGTCTTGTTCCTGTTCTTAAGGGAAAGGACTTCAGGTTTTCCCCATTCAGAATAATACTGGTGGTGAGCTTGTCATAAATGTCTTTTATTTTGTTAAGATTCTTTCCTTCCATACCTAATTTGTTGAGAGTCTTTATCATGATGTGATGTTGAATTTTGTCAAATGCTTTGTCAGCATCTATCGAGAAATTCATATGGTCATTGTCCTTGAGATTGTTGATGTGATGGATCACATTTATTGACTCTCATATGCTAAACCATCCTTGCATCCCTGCTGTGAATCCCTCTTGATCCTGCTGTTTGATTTTTTTAATGTGTTGCTGTAGCTTTTCAATTTCTTTGAGTCATAGTGTTAGTTTGTTTGAAATCTTTGCCTTCTTTTGATGTAGGCATTTATTGCAATAAATTTGCTTCTTAGTACTTCTTTTGCAGTGTCCCACAGGTTTTGGTATGATGTATCTTGATTTTCATTGATTTCAAGAAATTTTTTGATTTCCTGTTTAATTTCTTCTTGGACCCATAAGTCATTCAGGAGCCTATTGTTTAGTTTCCATGTATGTGTATAGTTTCCAGAGTTTTGCTTATTATTAATTTCCAGTTTTAGTCCATTGTGAACTGAAAAGATACTTGGAATGATTTCAACTTTTTAAAATTTGCTGAGACTAGATTTGTGACCTAATATGTGGTCTATCCTGGAGAATGTTCCATGAACTAATGAGAAAAAAACATATATTCTTTAGTTGTTGCGTGTAATGCTCTTTATATATCTGCCAGATCTAGTTGTTCTAATGTTTAGATTAAATATTCTATCTCTTTGTTGATTTTTGCCTGGAAGATCTGTCCCATACTGAGAGAGGGGTGTTCAGATCACCCACTATTAATGTATTAGGGCCTATTTATTTTTTTAGGTCTAAGACTGTTTGCTTTATATATCTGGTTGCTCCAGTACTGGGTGCATATATATTTCTGGTTGCTCCAGTACTGGGTGCATATATATTTATGATTGTTGTGTCTTCTAGCTGGGTAGATCCTTTTATCATTATACAGTGGCCTTCTCCATTTCTTTTTATGTTTTTTTGGTTTTAAATCTATTTTATCTGATATGAGAACGGCTACCCCTGTTCATTTTCATTTTCCTTTTGCATGGTATATCTTTCTACATCCATTCACTTTTAGCCTTTGTGTGTCTCTACAGGTGATGTGGGCCTCTTGGAGACAGCATATATTTCGGTCTAGCTTTTTAATCTAATCAGTCAGTCTGTGCCTTTAGAATGGGGAGTTTAGTCCATTCACATTTAGGGTAGTTATTGACAAATACTGTTTAATTCCTGTCATTTAATTGCCTTTTGTTTAGATGATTTAAGTATCTTTTGATCATTACTTCCCTATTTATTTCTCTTCTTCAGTGTTAGTTGGAGATTGAATGTGGCATGATTTAGCTTCTTTCTCTTCTCATTGGCAGATTTGTTTTAATGGTGGGTTGTGCTGTTTCTTATGTATTTGTGTTGGGGTCATCATTATTCAGATTCCAGATGCAGGACTCCCATGAGAATTTCTTGCAGGGTTGGTCATGTGGCTGTGAACTTCTATAACTTTTGTTTGTCTAGGAAATACACTATTTCTCCCTCATTTCTGAAGGAGAGCTTTGTTGGGTAAAGAACTCTTGGCTGGTAATTTGTTTCTTTCTGTATTTTGAATATATTGTTCCACTTTCTTCTGGCCTGTAGGATTTCAGTTGAGCAGTCTGCTGTTAGGCTGATGAGGGCACCCCTATAGGTGACTTGATGCTTTTCTCTTGCTGCTTTTAGAATTCTTTGTCTTTGAGCTTTTCAAATTTAACCATAATGTGTCTTGGGGAGGATCTTTTTGGGTTGAATCAGTTTGGGGACCTTGGAGCTTCCTGGATCTAAAGGTCTGTATCCCTTCGTACACTTGGGAAGTTTTCTGTTACTATTTCTTTGAATAGGTTTTTAATACATTTTCCTTTCCTCTCCCCTTCTGAAATACCCACAATTTGGATGTTAGAGCACTTGAGGTTGGTTGTCTGCTCTCTCTCTTAGATTTTCCTCCATATTTTTAATTCTTTTTTTCCTTTATTATTATTATTTTTTGTCTGCCAGGATTATTTCAAAAAGACCGTCTTCAAGATCTGAGATTCTTTCTTCTGCTTGCTCTACCCTATTGCTCAAGCTCTCTGTTGTGTTTTTTTATTTCATTGAGTGGATCTTTCATTTGTAGGGGTTCTGCTACACTCTTTTTAAAGTTATTAATCTCTTCTTAGATTTCCTCTTTCATATTCTGGATATTATTTCCTGTTTCATTGTGTTCCTTAATTGAGTCTTCTTTTATTTCTTCTAGTTTCTTAAGATCATTGCTCTGAGTTCTTTTTCAGACATTTCAAGGATTCCTTGTTCCATGGAGTCTGAAATTTGAGCATTGCTGTATTCCTTCAGTAGTGTCATATCTTCTTGTTTATTTGTAGTTCTAGTATTTTGTCATTGACATTTAGTCATTTGGTAGAGGCTTTGCTTCTTCTATTACACTGAGGTTGGCTATGAGGATCAAGATTTCTTCCTCTATTTGAAGGATTTACTGGTGACTCTTCTTCTGTCAGTGCAGTTGAGTGAGCCATAGGTTACCTATAGAGTGGACCTCCCTGCTATTGTGGTGGTGTATGATCCTTGCTTGAGAGTAGCTGTGGTAGTAGCTATTATACCACCTTGGGTCCTGTTCCAGAATCTGTGACCTTAAAATGAATCACACAACTCACCTCTCAGTGGGGCATGCTGCGGGGACCTGACATCTCCCTCCAGGTCTGGGAGGTAGGGGCAGACAGTGCCGCCACTTGTGTCTCCTGGGCTGGGCTCACCTCTTGGCAAGGCATGCTGTGGGGACCTGGTATCTCCCTCTGGATCCAGAAAAGACATAAAAGAAAAATAGTTTTGAAGATACAATGTGCTTCTTTCTGTTGATATGACAGATGTTTTAAGCAAAAAAATATATTCTGTTTGCCAATGTTTTGGCCAACAATAACAGATTTTTTTTATTGTAGTCTGTGTACAAACCACAATGGTATTTTGCAATGCTTTTTTTCTGAACACGTTTATGAAACACATACAATTATTTTCCCCCCTTTTCCGTGGAAATT
>NW_007740031.1:16367-20897 GCF_000696425.1 Galeopterus variegatus
CTAGTATCCGTTACTGGTCAGCAAAAGAAAAGACAAAAAGGTTTATGTTCATGTTTCTTGTCAGATTTAGGATGTTTTCAGCAATTATTGTTTTAAGTACTTTTTTTTAGCCCTATGCCTTTTTTTCTCTCCTTCTGCAACTTCACTGGCACGGATACTAGATCTCTTCTTATCGTCGCACATCTTCCTGAGGCTCTATTTTTTTTTTTTTTTTTAGTCTTTTTTCGCTGTTGTTCAGAATGGTTTCTGTTATTCAGAATGGGTTATTTTTATTATCTATATTCCAGTTCACTGATTCTTTCCTTTGTCTTCTCAGTCCTTATGTTGAGATCATCATCCATGCTTTTTATTTTGATTATTCTATTTTCACTTGTACAATTTTTATTTGGTTCTTCTCTCTATTTTTATTTCTTTGCTGAGACATCTATTTCTTTGGTAAAATTTTCTATTTTTCATTTGTGTCAAGTGTATTTGTAATAACGAATTGAAGCATTTTTGTAATGGCTGCCTTAAAATCTTATCAGATAATTCTAATTCTTTATTAGATCATTCTCTCTCATCTTGGTATTATCATCTCGTCTTTTTTTTTCTAAATTCAGTTTGAGATCTTTCTCATTCTTTGTATCATGGTTTTTAATTGCATCTTGGACATTTTTGTGTATTATGTTATGGTTATGTTTTGGGGCTCTGAATTATCTGGACTTCTTCTTTATTGGCTTCCCTGACACTGTTCTGGCAGGAGAAAGTGGGCCACACTTTATTTCTGCCTGATGGCGGTAGAAGACCAGGTTCCTCACTTAGCTTCTGTTGAAACCGGAGAATTGCATGCTTCATTACTGCTGGGAGGGGTTGAGAGTTGCAGCTTCCCACGTGGTCTCCACTGACACTTAGTGGGATTGTCTCATTACTTCTATGTAATGGTGAGGATCCTGAGTCTTCACTGAACCTCGCATGTCACCATCTCAGTGGGAAGGGGGAGTAGCATCCAAAAATTACACACACCTGGTTTTCTTCTTCCCTCACTGGCTGTACCTTCTTTGTGAGTTTTCATGGATTCAAATTTTTCTCTCAATGTCTATATGGTGACATGTCCCAGGGATCATTCCTTTGAACTTTTATCTTTGTCTCAGTTTCTAGGAGATCTCTTCAGGGCCCAGAGTCTTTCTTCTAGATGGAGTGCCTTAGACTATTAGTGGATAAAATTCTCTAGGTGTGTGAAGTTTGTCATCATTGGGGTACAAATAAAGTTCATGTTTACACAGGTGTGACCCTGGACCATTGGTTTATGACATCAGCATCTACTGAAGCAAGCAGAGTTAAACATCTCTCTTCCTCTCCCGTCCCTTTTCTGTTTGTGAAATCTGTCTCAGCAGGGCTTCAGACAGTCAAAACATGTGTGCCAAGTTCCCAAACAAANTATAAATTCTTTCTCTTTCTTTTTTTCATTTCAAATCTCTAATCATTGACTGAGTCAAACTGAATTATTCATAATTCTTAAAACAACATAATGTTTTGGCATATTTGTTATTATTTAAAGCAGCAATTTAGACTGAGAGAAAACACTTCTCTTTATTCTTCATTTCAGCTTATAACTAAGCAATTAATCTCAGTTTGAGTTTATATGACTGTTTAGCAGTAATGCTTTCCCATCCATTTACACATTTAATTGAACATTTTTATTTTTACTTTTTTCTTTTAGTTAGAAATAAAGCCCTTGGGCAAAATAAAAAAGTAATTACTTTTTGTCAAAATGTTGCAAGACTGTAGCTCAGGGGTTATAAAGTAGACTTCATCAGGGCTGTGTGTCATCTACTGATGCCAGTAGTTCATTTTTCCTGAGAGACCTCAGTAGATGAAGCTTGTCACTAATGGACTCACTATTATTCTTCTAATTTTGACAGAAGGCCTTGGACATATAATATTATAAATTGCACATATTATTTGAAAACATGCACAAGTGAAGAGCTGTGCTTTGATATATTTCTACTTAAATTTCTAATTTTATTAATGTGCGATGGAGTTATGGCTGCGTGCCTCTGATGATCAGTAGCACATATCTTGGAAACCCTGTCTTTAATGTGCACAAGTGAAGAGCTGTGCTTTGATATATTTCTACTTAAATTTCTAATTTTATTAATGTGCAATGGAGTTATGGTTGCGTGCCTCTGATGATCAGTAGCACATATCTTGGAAACCCTGTCTTTAATGCGAAGACACCCTTTGAAAAAAATCTCTTCATAAAGGGCCTCGAAGCATGCTCATGTATTTAATTTTTTGGAGGATAAAAGCCTCTACATTAGAGAGGCATCTGATTTTTACCCTCTTTACATTTCCCATAGCTATAACTGGTAAATTTATTACTAGAAAGATTTGAACAAACAATTTTATAATGACTTTTTCATAGTGACTTAGTGTATGTGCATACTGTGGTTGAAAATTGCCTGGTCTCTGCACAAAACTGATTCAGAGTACACACGAATAAACTGTGAAGCTTTTATATGAAGAAGGGTGACAACAACAAAAAGTCAAATATTATTACCATCAATATTAATATTTAATAAGAATCTACCTTGGTAAAAAATCTTTCATGGCTCTAATTGAGGCAGATTGAATTGAAATAAGCTAAAGTGTTAGACAACAAAGGATATTTAACTATTTGCATTTGTTCTCCTGGAATATTCCTACCTCATTTTGTCACCTATTATCTTTATTACTATAAACATTTTTTTTCATATGTCAGAGTTTGAAGTTCCAGGAATCAACCACCGAGACAGAGGTTACTGTGCAACATGTTTATTAGTGCGTGCTTTTGGATTGATACATCTGGAAGAGAGAGAATGAAGCAGAATTGAGAATGAAGGGAGAAGTTGAGCTGTACTGCGGTCTGATGACCTCCACGGAGCTCCACGGTAAGATGACCTTTCAGAGGTGGCTCAGATTGGGCCAAGATGGTCAGTCCCTTTAGATCCCCAGTGACCATTCATGGCACAAAGCTCCTCCGAGAAAGAGCATGGTCTCGGGAGAGACAGTTGTTTTCAGCTGAGACAATATCTGAAGGTGCTGATAGCTGAAGGCTGTGTGCAAGAGAACACTTCTAGTAATGGGAAGCAAACCTTCTATCCAAGGGACGATGGGTAGGACATTGCAGCACCACCTTTATACCTCTTGGAGAAACTTCTTCATATTCTAGGAGAAGCTCCTCCAAGGTGTCAGTCGATATCTCTTCCTGGAGGAAACTTAGAAGGGAGAGTTCTGGGGCACAAACTGCAGTCCCCAGGAGTGCAGCTGCTTTGGGGGCCATCACTAATATTCTTAATCTCCAACCTCCACCAACATTTGTAGATTTCTCAGGTAGCAAGACCTCTGCTGATCTTGTTGGCTTAGTTAGTAGCATGACCCAGACCCTCATCCCTGTCAAGTATAAGCTGCTGCTCATCACTCTGTCTCAGACTGAGGCTGCTGCACATGTCCATGTGTCATCAAGATATGGAAGTGGAACACCAGGAGGCATCCAAGTGCATTTCCTGCATACCACTACCTGACAACTCCCTATATCCTCCTCATGATCTCAGGTAACTACTACCTTGGCCAGAATAGTTACTACTCTCCTTGCCTACTGGTTCCTTGGCCATGGTTATGAAGTGAAATCTCAGCTTTTGTTCCCTTGAAGGAAGTGTTTCCCTTTGGAAATGAGGATCTCCAGAGCTGCAAGCCCAAAGCTTCAAAATAGAAAGCACAGATTCCTCAGGTGAGTTACTGAGCCAAAAGGGGTTTGTTGCCTGCTGTGCAGTCAAGACAATAAATCTGCACACTGAGATCTGTAGTAGGAAAGTTTTAATATTGAGTGGTGCCAGTCAAGGAGTATGGGCCAGCTCATAATGTAAAGACCCAAACTCCCTGATGTCTTTAAGTCACAAGCATTTATAGAACAAATCATGAGTAGTTGTCTTTGGAGTCCTGTGGGAATCTGATTGGTTTGGGGTGAAGTCAGTAAAATTATTTCTGGCATCTTGACTAATGTCCTCCTTGGCTCCTCCAAGTCCAGAAGGTGCATGCTTCAAACCAGGCTTGCAGTTGATAATAGTCTTCAAAAAAACTCAATGTTATTGTTACTGATATTATCTTAAGCCATTTACTGATGAATAACCATCTGGTGGCCCTGAGAACATGGTTAGCCTTAGGGAGGTATATGTTTAATCAAGTTGTATTCTTATCTTGTTATTAACTGAGTTTTACAGTTATTCTCAAGAATTCAGCCCATCATTGCTCTGTAAAGCAGATTTTTCTCTAGGTACTCCCTGCCCCCAGCTGAGGTCTGTTCTGACTAGTTATAGGAATAGCTAGGGGGAATATTGAGGTCTGTCCTATTTCAAGTGGACCACCAGCAATAATCATGACAGAGGTTACCCCTGTCTGAAGTCATCTTCCTCTTGGAGACTCAGCAGTACATCAGGGCATAGGTTTAAAGGATGTACTTCATCCTGGAGGATGGTGTTCCATTCTTGTGAACTCTAGTCTCTTGCTAACAAA
>NW_007740031.1:21349-23657 GCF_000696425.1 Galeopterus variegatus
CCCATCATTGCTCTGTAAAGCAGATTTTTCTCTAGGTACTCCCTGCCCCCAGCTGAGGTCTGTTCTGACTAGTTATAGGAATAGCTAGGGGGAATATTGAGGTCTGTCCTATTTCAAGTGGACCACCAGCAATAATCATGACAGAGGTTACCCCTGTCTGAAGTCATCTTCCTCTTGGAGACTCAGCAGTACATCAGGGCATAGGTTTAAAGGATGTACTTCATCCTGGAGGATGGTGTTCCATTCTTGTGAACTCTAGTCTCTTGCTAACAAAACACCCATGCCTTTATCAGGTCATCTAAATAAAAAAGAGGCACCTATGTCTGTACTGGTATAGTGTGTGCTAAGAACAATGGATCCCATGGTACTGGACCCACTTCCCATCTCCTTTGTTGTAACGTGAGTTCTCATTCTGAGGTTATTCCATGTGAGATCTCATGGTGAATCATATACTCCAAAAGCCCTCCAATGGACAACATGACTGATTCCCTTAAATCAGATAGGTCAATGCACATGAAAAACATGTGCCAGTTCAGTTAAAATGGTAGAGATGACTGAGCCCCTAAAGTCAGAGAGACCAATGCACACCATGAATGTGAGCTAATTCCAATCAGGATGGTGGAGACTATGAAGTCAGAAAAGCCAACACACATTCAGACTTTAAGGCAATTCCAATCTAGATGGTGGCAATGACTGAACAATTGAAGTCAAAAAGGTCAATGCACATCCACAAAGTGTGTCAATTCCAGTCTAGATAGTTGAGCTGACTGAGCTCCTAAAGAGACAGTCAATGAACATCCAGAATATGGGTGATTTCCATTCATAAAGATGACAGAGCCCCTGAATCCAGAAAGGACCATGCACATTTAGAATGTGAACTAATTTCAATCAAGATAGTGGAGATAACTGAGCTCGTGAAGTCGGAAAGGTCAATGTACATAAAGATGACAGAGCCCTTGAAGTCAGAAAGGCCGATGCACAACTAGAATGTTTGCCAATTTCAATCAAGATGGTGGAGATAACTGAGCTCCTGAAGTCACAAATGTCAATGCACATCCGGAATGTGTGGCAATTTCAATCTAGGTAATATAGATTGCTTAGCCCCTGAAGATGGAAGGTTAATGTACATTCAGAAGGTGTGCCAATTCTAATCAAGATTAAATACTTCCCCTCCTCATATGGAAGGGGACAAATTTAATAAACTTTCCTCATGTTATTAGGTGTTCTCATCAAGNCTCATATGGAAGGGGACAAATTTAATAAACTTTCCTCATGTTATTAGGTGTTCTCATCAAGAAATAGTACACAGTATCATTCTGTTTCTTGCAAGCATAATATGGGATGGTGGAAATAACTAGAACCTTCCTGGTCAGTGAGGTTTTGTGCGATTTGACCATTGCATAATCTTTTTTTGTGCTCACTTCTCTTGTGTGCCCATGATGGTAATGTTGGCGTGATCAAAAGTAAGGGTGAGATGTTGGCTAGTGGCCCAGTCATTTTGTCTATCTTCATATCTAGTGGTTTGTTGGGGAAGAGGCTTTCCGTGCAGTGGCAGGAGGGTAACGTGTAGTGCAAAGATCTCTACCCTTTATATTTACTTCCATTTTTGTCCATCCCCATTTCCATCCCAAGACTTCCTTTCCCCAACTGCTGTAGCCTCAACCAAAGCTGGCAGCCTTTAGATCAAGTTGCTATATGGATTGAAACAATACTCTCAACTGCAGAGCATGCTGTTTCCAGAACATGAAAAGACCTAAGAGGCATTGTATTAGTCAAGGCTTACCAGAGAAACAGAATCAAAAGGCTACATATAAATACACACACATATTTACATATCTACATAAATACATATACAAAATAATATATATATATATTATATATGTAAACTGCATTATATATATACACACACACACACACATGAGGAGTCTTCAAAAAGTTCATGGAAAATGCATACTATGAAAAAACTTTGCATTGGTTGCAAAATGTTGTTGCATCAAAATAAATTCATACTACCTTGTTATAATATGTCTAAACAGGAGCTAGTTCAAGGCAAAAAGAAGGGTAAGACATCATTTTTTAAAAATTTTTATTTTGTCAATATACAATGTAGTTGGTTATTATGGCCCATCATCGAAACCTCCCTCCCTCCTCCCTATCCCCCCTCCCACCCAAGAATGTCCTTTCCGTTTGCTTGTGGTAACAACTTCAAAAGATTGTAGTTGTTATCTCTTCTTCTACCCCCCACCCCTGGTTCTTTTGTGTGTGTGTATGTGAGTGAATTAATTAATTTATTTTTAGCTCCCACCAA
>NW_007740031.1:24968-26651 GCF_000696425.1 Galeopterus variegatus
GCAACCTCGCCAGCATTTATCGTTCAGAGTAAGACATCATTTTGAAAAGAGCCCCAGTCAGCAACATTAATTCTGCTACATTTGAAGCAAGAACAAACATCAAATTTACGGTGAAATTTGGTGGAAGAATGGTGAAATCACTGATGCTTTATGAAAAGTTTATGGGGACAATACCCCAAGGACATCAGCAGTTTACAAATGGAAAACTCATTTCAAGAAGAAATGAGATGATGTTGAAGTTAAAGCCAGAAGCGTCAGACTGTTAACGTTACTTTGCACGGAAATAATTAATCTTGTTTGTTCCCTAGTTAAAGATGACTTACAATTACAGCAGAAACAGTAGCCACCACCATAGACCTCTCAAGAGGTTCGGATCACATGATTCTGACTGAAACATCACAGGTGAGCAAACTTTCCATTCACGTGCCAAAGCCATTGCACCCAGACCAGCTGCAGACAAGAGCAGAGATTTCAGTGGAAATTTTAAGCAAGTGGGATTAAGATCCTGAAGCATTTCTTGAAAGAATTGTAACAGGAGATGAAAAATGGCTTTACCAGTATGATCCTAAAGACAAAGCACAATCAAAGCCATGCTTACCAAAAGGATGAAGTGGTCCAGTCAAAGCAAATGTGCACCAGTCAAGAGAAAAGCTTATGGCAACAGTTTTTGGGGATGCTCGAGGCATTTTGATGGTTGACTTTCTGGAGGGCCAAAGAATGAAAACATCTGTGTATTATGATAGTGTTCAGAGAAAGCCAAAGTGTTAGCAGAAAAACATGCCTGAGAAAACTTCACCAGAGAGTCCCTCTCCACGAGGACATTGCTCCTGCTCACTCCTCTCATCAAACAAGGGCAATAATGCAAGCGTTTCAATAGGAAATCATTAGGCAGCCACCTTATAGTCCTGATTAGTCTTCTTTTGACTTCTTTTTGTTTCCTAATCTTAAAAAATCTTTAAAGAACACCCAATTTTATTCAGTTAATACAAGGATACTGCAAAAAGTTCATGGAAAAAATGGATTTACAAGATAATACAAATCTTTCCATTAACTTTTTGAAGTCTTGTAATGTAAAAAAGACTGTGTTGACATAGTTAAATTCCCTGGACCCTGAGTTTTTTAGGGATGGACTAAGTGGCTTGTATAATCACTCTATGAAAGTGTTTTGAATTTGGTGAAGCTTATATTTAGAAGTAAAGTTTATATTTTTTTATCTTTTCATTTCATGTTTTCAAAAACTTCTTGAAGTTGCTTTGTGCATGTGTGTGTGTGTATGGGGGAGGGGAAGAGAGAGAGAAAGACATTAAGCTTTATTTTAAATAAGTCGCTCATGCCAATTATTGTGAAGTATGGCTCTGAAAATCCATTGGTCAGGCCAGACAGCTGGAGATTCATTTAAGTAAGAGTTTAATTTGCAGTCTTCAGTCCAAAGGCTGGAAACTTAGATTTGCTATATTGTTTTCTGGAGGCAGAATTCCCTCTTCTTTGGGGGACCTCAGACTTTGCTCCTAAGACTTTCAACAAATTGAATGAGACCCACTTTATATTATAGAATTTAATCTGCTTTACTTAAAGTCAAATGGTTATAAATTTTAATCACATCTAAAACATATATATATATATTTTTTTTTTTTTTGTCTTTTGTCTTTTTTCTGTGTCCAGCAACGGATCGCAACCCTCAGT
>NW_007740031.1:27651-30761 GCF_000696425.1 Galeopterus variegatus
AGCGGGAACCGGTCTGTATGTGGGATCCGAACCCTCGGGCGGGAGCGCCGCCGCGCTTCCCAAGTGGCGCACCATCCAGTGCGCCACTGGGCCGGCCCTAAAACATATTTTTACAGAAACATCTAGACTGATGTTTGACCAAACAACTGACTACAATAGCCGAGCCCAGTTGACAGAGAATTAACCATCACAGGAATTATACCGCCTTTTTGTGGTAAGAAATGCACAATTCAATAATTTTTTCCTTACTTTTGTTAACATGTTCCAGCATTCCTCTGAGTACTAGACACCTAAATATTTTCCTTATGTGGCAGGCCCCTGAATATTTGTACAGTATGTCTTCCAACATGTGGAGCACACCTGTCTTGCCATGGCCTTCAGTATGCGAGTGTGGTCTGTTAGCATAATGCCATTAATATGGAAGATTAATATGATATTCAGCACGATGTCCAGATAACTCAAATGTCACTGGACTATATTACTGGGGAAGGTTGGATATTTAATCTAACCTTGCAGTAAAACTCCCAGTGTGCGCTGTTGTCCTATCCATGGGCATGTGAACTCATTCTGATTCCCTTTTCTGTTGGTAGCCATATAATCTACGGACTATATTACTGGGGAAGGTTGGATATTTAATCTAACCTTGCAGTAAAACTCCCAGTGTGCCCTGTTGTCCTATCCATGGGCATGTGAACTCATTCTGATTCCCTTTTCTGTTGGTAGCCATATAATCTACACTAACCTGCTCTAGCAAAGTTGCAGGGCCAGGCATGGCACTTTCCACCTGTTTAGATGTGCAGAAATTTCTCTCAGCCTCTAAGACCCACCTGTTTTTGCACGGTACTGACCTGCAATTTAAGTGGAGATATGACAGATTCTGTCACGCTTCATCCTTTATATCTTTAGGAATGGCACTAATTTATGCAATCACTGAGGGATAAGATACTGCTGTCAATTTACAGTCTTGGCCAAATAGGAACAGACAGTTTTAGATGTTTCCACTTGATCTTGTATATATGACAGCTCCTAAATTACAAAGTAAGCATCCAACCTGGGAATGGTACCAAACGCAAATGTATCTATTCTATTTGTTCATTCATTTATTTAATAGCTTAAAAAGTAGTTATTTGGATAGGTAAATGGATTGATTGGGTTTATTGTAGATACTTTAGCCTGGTCCCTATATACCCCCAATTTAACAGGGTAGCATAAAGATGTTTCAGGTCTCTGGGCATCAGTGTGTTCAGTAGTGCCTTAGGAAAACATGATTGAATAATCCCTTCTTCCTAGTACCCATAACTTCTGTATATATTTCAAGAAATAGTTTTAATTTTATGTCCTGTGTGAATTTTGAATATATGTGGTATATCTAAGCCTTAGTTTCATTATCAGGAATAATAAAATATTAGAACAAATACAAATAAATAGATTACTTACATCTCTAACTCTAAGTAATTTGGAATTTATTCTTTCCTATTTTGTAGCTCAACTAGTGTAAATTGTATAGAATTTATTTAATAAAAATATGATGTCTTAATAGCATAAATCATTATTGAGATGCATTTAACTAGGTTGTGAGTTGAAAAGACAAATATTTCTCAAAATAATATAATAAATGCTTAAAATTATCATGAATATTGAATTATTAATTAAAGTATTCACAAAAGACAAGATTTGCTCTTGCTAGGTGAAGTCAGAAATTTCTGTTCTCTGAATTTTCCAGTGGTGGGAAAATAATTCCTCAGATATTTCGTTCATCTTCATTAAGTTTTCTAAGAAATTTCTCAGTGGTGTGGGATATTCAGTTCTGAAGATATAAACATTTGTATGTCATTCTTTCCGGGAACTAGCAGGTATGTTCCATAACAAATGTCAACAAAAATGCAAAATATAGTCCTTTTGGAAAAACTAAAAAAGGAGGAGAAGAGTGAAAGCTCACACTCCAAAGAGATGCTTTCAAACTCCATTTCAAAGTCCACGTAAGTTTGTAAATCCTGGGAAACCTGTATTTACTACTTTTGGGGAAGAGACTTTGTACTTTTTAATATAAAACCTCACACCTCATTTCAAGTTGGATGTTACCCCAATGTGACAGATTTAATGTTGGATTCCTCATTCAGGCCGTCTTTGCTTTTAGGCAAGAGTTTTTGCTTTTTTGTTTTTCCTGATAGATCCAGAAACAAAGACTTTGTATGAAACAAAGTTACAGTTCATATGCATTCAGTTCTAAAGATATTACAAATACTTCTTTTGTGCAAATATTAGGAAGAAAACTATCAAAAATCTTTCAGTATTAAAATGTTCCCACATACACTGTGAAATCCAACTTTTTGCCAAAAATAACTTCTGTTATTTTGTACAGAGCACCTCCAGTTTTTTCCTTAGACACAAATGAAGAATAGCTGGTTGCTTCTTATTTAACCCAGATCTTTGATAGGATTAGCTCCTTTACATACAGAAAAATATATTACATGTATTTTAGATTTATGCCTCAGTGCTTTCTTTCAGGAGTAACAGAGCCCAATGAAAAAAAAATAGACACATTATGAATATACTTTGGATATAGAGCAAAAAGCAAACACCATTGTAGAGGAGTGAAGGCAATATTTTTCTAAACATAGAATTTTCTAGTTTGCCTTAAATATGGTTCCCAAAGGGAAATAAACATGTCAAAACAAATCAGGTAGAAGTAAAATAATTCATGCACAGAGAGATATTTAATTGCAGGGGGATTCAACACTGCCCCCAGACATGTTTGTAGTAAGAGTATTAATGACTGGGTAAATAACATGGGTGAGAAATATTTGATACTGTTCAAGGAACAATAAAAGAATAAAAGACCCACAAACCTGCCTTAATTCAGTTGAAGGAACTAACAGTCAGGCACATTTTTATTTACTCACATAAATCCTTATACATTGCCGTGTAAAGATAACAGGTTCCCAGAAAGAACGCAGTGCAGGAGATGTGGGAGAGTGAAACTGGGAGAAGGGATGTTAGGCTTGCACGGGAACTCCAATGTTCTGAAATCCAAGTTCCTCCTGGGGCTCACGTTTCATGTAATGGACCTTGTCAAGGGGCTGAGTCTGTGCTTCGTTACTGACATGCAC
>NW_007740031.1:31431-32462 GCF_000696425.1 Galeopterus variegatus
TTCATGAAAGACTTGATGCCTATGCTGGGGGTACTGACAGTAGATAACTCTCTGCTGTCAGATCCTTCTTATAGTGCTTGAACTGCCAAGACCTGCCTTTCCAAAGAGCAGTTTACATCTGCTGTTGACTAATATGGAAATATGAAGGTCTGGTTATCATGGAAAATATGGGAAAATTCTAAAGGCCATTATAATTCCATAACTTCCCTTGGGTTGTTATTTGACCCGGGTTGCAGCTTACTCTTTCTACTTCTTGTGGGGGAACTGAGCCACAAGGAGTTACAGGGGTAAAGGGGCAGAGATGAGCCAGCAACATAGATGATATCAGATGTGTTCCCCCCAAAAAAGAAGGATGAATGATCACGAGACTAATGGCAGTCTCCTCAAACAAAACTCAGGCCAGCCAAGATAGAGTACCACAAAATGTAAGAAACAAGTTTTTAAGACACTGGCACCAGGAAATATAGGGCAGTGATCCCTAAGAGATAAGAAGGAAACCAGGTGGGCTCTATGATTTTCTCAGGTAACTATCACAAGTGAGTCTTCAATCCACAGCAAAGTCAGGGGCACCAGGCACAGCTGAGGGTTTGGAAGGAACAAGAAAATTAAAACTCACAGACCAGGGTAATGGAGAAACAAGGACTGCATGGAGAGAGAAATCTGCAGAAGGGTCATTTGGTGTCTTCAGCAGAATACTGAGCAGCACATGCACATGAGGAAAATACCAAAGACCAAAGGAAGAACTACATGAAAGAACCATCAGGAGCTGGAGGAAACTTAATTAATGGTGCATTAAGTAGACTACACAGAATTTTCTTGGCTCAGTAGTGGACAATAATTACCCTTAGACAAAATGCTCTGGTCACACCTAAAAACAAACAAACAAAAGTATTAAAAGCAATATTCAGAAGGATCAAACTCATTGCAAGTAATTTAATCATGCTATAACAAAGTTCAGAGATATTTATATGAATACCAAACTATGCAGCAAACAACAAAGTGAAATTCACAATGATTGACAAGCCATCAGA
>NW_007740031.1:35055-36194 GCF_000696425.1 Galeopterus variegatus
TATTTGTTATATTTGTTCTTTGTTTTCTTTTCACTTTTTTTCCTGCTTTCTCTGGTTTTAAATGAGCAATATATGCAATTCAATTTATCTGCTTTCTTAATGCATCATACATACTTCTTTTAAAAATGCTTTTAGTGGTTGCCCTAGGGTTTACAATTATTTTTAAAATAACCTAAAATCCTACTTTAAACAACAGTATAACACCTCATGTATGGTGCAGACGCGCTGTAACAGAATATTTATATTTCTTTCTGTTATCACTTATTGCATTGCTTTTGTTAGTTTCACTTATCTATATGCTATAAATGCCCAACATATTTTTCTTAGTGTTTTAAATTTATCTTTTAGATCATTTAAAATAACAAAAAATAATTTATTTTACCTTTATTTCTTTTCTGATCGTTTCCATCTCATTATGTAGATTCAAGGTTCTAACTTGTATCGTTCTCCTTTTGTCTAAAGACATTCTTTTAACATTTCTTGCAGGATAGATCTTCTGGCAATGAATTTTCTCAGTTTTGTTTGCCTGAGAAGTTTTTATTTCTCCTTTACATTTGAATAATAATTTCACCAGATATAGAATTCTAGGGTGGCAGGATTTTTCTTTTTCCCCCCCCTTCCTTTCTATACTTTAAACATTGTACTCTTCTTGCTTGCATGGTTTCTTATAAAAATTCTGCCCTCATTCTGACCTTGTTTCTCTGTGGTTAAGATCACATACTCCATCATCTTTATTTAGATTTTTTCATTCTCTCTAAGTTTTGTAATTTGTCTTCAGTTTAAATATGATTTGTGTAGGTTTGGTTTCATATGGTGTTTATCCTTGTTAGTGTTCTCTGTGTTTTTTGATCTATGGTTTGGTATTGTTCATTAATTTTGGAAAATTCTTGGCTATTAGTTTCATCTGCCACTTTTTTTTCTTTATTGTATTCTAACTATGTGTATGTTGCATCTTTTGATATTGTCCCCATTTCTTATAAGTCCTGTCTCTTTTTTTATTACTATTATCGTTCTTTTTTTCCATTTTTCTCTGATTTTTTTTCCTCAGATGTGTCAAATCTACTGATAAGCCACTAAAGGCATTCTTTATTTCTGTTACTCTGTTTTTGATTTCCAACATTTCTTTCTGATTTTTTTTT
>NW_007740032.1:0-921 GCF_000696425.1 Galeopterus variegatus
AGAAGTACATTGTGCTCTCTGTTCCTTTAAAGTGGCTTGTAAAAGCTAAACCTCCAGTGAGTGTTTTTAGCAGATATATACAACACTTTTAAGCCTGGTTGAATTCGGTTTGCAATGTGATTTCGCTTCTCATTTCCGAAAGCAAACCGATTGGAGCTCACCTTCTCTTGTAACTGCCACATCTTCAGTACACTGAGTTATGCTGGATTGTAAGCGGGGAAGCTTCTCTGACGCTTTGTGACAGAGATTTTGAAACAGAAGCCTCACACGCCGTTTCCGAAACAGGCTTCAATGGGCTTTCACATAGAACTTGCAAACCTTAGTTCCTACATGCTAGATGTGAGAATCACATTGGGCTCTCTTTGCCCTTAGGGTTAAAGTTGCATGTAAAAACTTAACCTCCAGGGAGTGTGTTTGGCAGAGATATACACCACAATTTTCAAGCCCGCTTGAATGCAGCTTGAAGTGTGACTTCGCTTCTAATTTCAGAAAACAAACTCCTCTGAGCTCTACCTGTCTTCTAACTACCACATCTTCGGTTCAGTGAGTTATACTTGATTCTAAGTGGGAAAGCTTCTCTGACTCTATTTGACAGAGATTTTGAAACAGAAGTCTCACACTCCGTTTCCCCTTAGTCTTCAAAGGGCTTTCACATAGAACTTGCAAACTTGAATTCCTACATGCTAGATGTGAGAATCACATTGGGCTCTCTTTGCCCTTCGGGTTAAAGTTGCATGTAAAAGCTTAACCTTCAGGGAGTGTTTTTGGCAGAGATATACACCACAATTTTCAAGCCCGCTTGAATGCAGCTTGAAGTGTGACTTGGCTTCTAATTTCAAAAAACAAACTCCTCTGAGCTTTACCTGTCTTCTAAAAACCACATCTTCGTTTTAATGATTTATGCTGGATTCTAAGCGGGGA
>NW_007740032.1:4800-5113 GCF_000696425.1 Galeopterus variegatus
TTTGAAACAGAAGTCTCACAAGCCGTTTCTCCCGTAGACTTCAATGGGCTTTCACATAGAATTTCCAAACCTGAATTCCGACATGGTAGATGTGAGAAGCACATTCTGCTCTCTGTTACCTTTGTGTAAAAGTTGCTTGTAACAGCTAAACCCCCAGTAATTGTTTTTGTCCCAGATAAAAACCACAATTTTAAGTCTGCTTGAATGCCGTTTGCAGTGTGATTTCCCTTCTAATTTCAGAAAACAAACTCCTCTGAGCTCTACCTGTCTTCAAACTACCACATCTTCGGTTCAGGGAGTTATGCTGGATTCT
>NW_007740032.1:6362-21056 GCF_000696425.1 Galeopterus variegatus
CTGAGCTCTACCTGTCTTCTAGAAACCACATCTTCGGTTCAATGAGTTATGCTGGATTCTAAGCGGGGAAGCTTCTCTGACGCTTTGTGCAAAGATTTTGATACAGGAGCCTCACCTGCCGTTTCCACCTCAGGCTTCAATGGGCTTTTCAAGCCTGCTTGAATGCCCTTTGCAGTGTCAGTTGGCTTCTACTTTCAGAAAACAAACTCCTCTGAGCTCTACCTGTCTTCTAGAAACCACATCTTCGGTTCAATGAGTTATGCTGGATTCTAAGCGGGAAAGCTTCTCTGACTCTTTTTGACAGAGATTTTGAAACAGAAGTCTCACACTCCGTTTCCCCTTAGTCTTCAAAGGGCTTTCACATAGAACTTGCAAACCTGAATTCCTACATGCTAGATGTGAGACGCACATTCTGCTCTCTGGTCCCTTAGAGTAAAAGTTGCTTCTAACAGCTGAACCTCCAGTGAGTGTTTTTGGCAGAGATATACACCACACTTTTCAAGCCTGCTTGAATGACGTTGGCAGTGTGATTTTCCTTCTAATTGCAGAAAACAAACTCCTCTGATCTCTACCTGTCTTCTAAAAACCACATCTTTGGTTCAATGAGTTATACTGGATTCTAAGCGGGAAAGCTTCTCTGACTATTTTTGACAGAGATTTTGAAAAAGAAGTCTCACACTCCGTTTCCCCTTAGGCTTCAAAGGGCTTTCACATAGAACTTGCAAACCTGAATTCCTACATGCTAGATGTGAGAAGCACATTCTGCTCTCTGTTCCCTTAGAGCAAAATTTGCTTCTAACAGCTAAACCTCCAGTGAGGGCTTTTGGCAGAGATATACACCACACTTTCCAAGCCTGCTTGAATGCCCTTTGCAGTGTGAGTTCGCTTCTAATTTCAGAAAACAAACTCCTCTGATCTGGACCTGTCTTCTAGAAACCACACCTTCGGTTCAATGAGTTATGCTGGATTCTAAGTGGGGAAGCGTCTCTGACGCTTTTTGACAGAGATTTTGAAACAGAAGTCTCACAAGCCGTTTCTCCCGTAGGCTTCAAAGCGCTTTCACATAGAATTTGCAAACCTTAATTCCCACATGCTAGATGTGAGAAGCACATTCTGCTCTCTGTTCCCTTGGGATAAAGTGGCTTGTAACCGGTAAACCTCCAGTAATTGTTTTTGTCCGAGATATACACCACACTTTTAAGCCTGCTTGAATGCCGTTTGCAGTGTGATTTCCCTTCTAGTTTCAGAAAACAAACTCCTCTGAGCTCTACCTGTCTTCTAACTACCACATCTTCGGTTCAGGGAGTTATGCTGGTTTCTAAGCGGGGAAGCTTCTCTGGCGCTTTTTGACAGAGATTTTTTTTTTTGTCTTTTTTTATCTTTTTCCGTGTCTGGCAATGGATCGCAACCCTCAGTGTTGCCCCCGTACCGGACCGGGCACCGGCAACGTTATTGCAATCCTCGGTACTGCTCCAGCGCCTCGCTCAGCCAGTGAGCGGGAACCGGTCTGTATGTGGGATCCGAACCCTCGGGTGGGAGCGCCGCCGCGCTTCCCAAGCGGCGCACTCATCCAGTGCACCACTGGGCCGGCCTTTGACAGAGATTTTGAAAGAGAAGTCTCACAAGCCATTTACCCCATACGCTTCAATGGGCTTTCACATTGAACTTGCAAACCTGAATTCGTAAGTGCTAGATGTGAGAAGCATATTCTTCTCTTTGTTCCCTTAGAGTAAAAGTTGCTTGTAAATCTTAACCTGCAGTGAGTGTTTTTGGCAGAGATATACACCACAATTTTCAAGCCCGCTTGAATGTAGTTTGAGGTGTGATTTCTCTTCTAATTTCAGAAAACAAACTCCTCTTAGCTCAACTTCTCTTGTAACTGTCACATCTTTGGTTCAGTGAGTTATGCTGGATTCTAAGCGGGGAAGCTTCTCTGACGCTTTTTGACAGAGATTTTGAAACAGAATTCTAACAAGCTGTTTCCCCAGTAGGCTTCAAAGGGTTTACACATAGAACTTCCAAACCTGAAATCCTGTATGCTAGCTGTGAGAAGCACATTTTCCTCTCTGTTCCCTTAGAGTTAAAGTTGCTTGTAAAAGCTCAACCTCCAGTGAGTGTCTTTGGCAGAGATATACACCACACTTTTCTAGCCTTCTTGAATGCCGTTTGCAGTGTGAGTTCGCTTCTAATTTCAGAAAACAAACTCCTCTGAGCTCTACCTGTCTTCTAAAAACCACGTCTTCGTTTCAATGAGTTATGCTGGATTCTATGCGGGGAAGCTTCTCTGTTCTTTTTGACAGAGATTTTGAAATAGAAGTCTCACAAGCCGTTTCTCCCGTAGGCTTCAAAGGGCTTTCACATAGAACTTGCAAACCTGAATTTCTACAGGCTACATGGGAGAAGCACATTATGCTGCCTGTTCCCTTAGAGTTAAACTGGCTTTTAAAAGCTCAACCTCCAGTGCGTCTTTTTGTCAGTGTTATAAAACACTCTTTTAAGCCTGATTGAATGACGTTTGCAGTTTCAATTTGCCTCTTTTTTCCCGAAAACAAACTGTTTTGAACTCTAACTCTCTTCTTAAGACCACATCTTCAGTTCACTGAGTTATTCTGGAATCTAAGCAGTGAAACTTATCTTACGCTTTTTAACAGAGATTTTAGAAAAAATGTCTCACAAGCCATTTCCACCTTTGGCTCCAATGGGCTTACACATAGAACTTGCAAACCTGAATTTCTACAGGCTACATGTGAGAAGCACATTCTGCTGTCTGTTCACTTAGAGTTAACTGGCTTTTCAAAGCTCAAACTCCAGTGAGTCTTTTTGGCAGAGATATGCAACACACTTTTCAAGCCTGTTTAAATGCCCTTTGCAGTTTGATTTGGCGTCCTATTTCCGAAAACAAACTGTTTGAACTCTACCTCTCTTCCAAAGACTACATCTTCAGTTTACTGAGTTATGCTGGAATCTAAGCAGGGAAGCTTCTGTGACGCTTTTTCACAGAAATTTTAAAACAAAAGTCTCACAAGCCATTTCCACCACTGGCTCCAATGGGCTTCCACATAGAACTTGCAAACCAGAATTTCTACAAGCTAGATGTGAGAAGCACATTCTTCTGTCTGCTCCCTTCGATTTAAAATTGCTTGTAAAATCTCAACATCCACAGAGTCTTTTTCACAGAGATATACAACACACTTTTCAACCCTGTTTGAATGCCGTTTGAAGTTTGATTTGGTGTCTTATATCCGAAAATAAACTGTTTGAACTCTACCTCTCTTCCAACAACCACATCTTAAGTTCACTATGTTTTGCTGGAATCTAAGTAGGGAAGCTTCTCTGACGCTTTTCACAGAGATTTTAATACAAAAGTCTCACAAGCCTTTTCCACGATTGGCTCCTATGTGCTTCCAAATAGAACTTGCAAACCTGAATTCCTGCAAGTGAGAAGCACATTCTGCTGCCTGTTCACTTAAAGTAAAAATGGCTTTTAAGAGCTCAACCTCTAGTGAGTCTTTCTGGCAGAGATATACAACACACTTTTCAAGCCTGTTTGAATGCCGTTTGCAGTTTGATTTCGCGTCTTATTTCCGAAATCAAACTGTTTGAACTCTATCTCTCTGCTTATGACCACATCTTCAGTTCACTGAGTTATGCTGGTTTCTAAGCGGGGAAGCCTCTCTCATGCTTTTTCACAGAGATTTTAAAACAGAAGTCTCACAAGCCGTTTCCACTTACACTAACCCTGACACTAAAACTGACACTAATGTTCACCCTGACACTGGCAATGTCAGTGGACCTGAGCCTAGTCATCAGCCTGACCCTGACCCTGACCTTGACCCTGGACCTAGCCCTGACCAAGACCCTGGCACTGGCCCTGGTCCTGGCCCTAAACCTCGGCCTACCCCTTGCCCTAAAACTGGCTGTAGCCATGGCCCTACTCCAGGCCCTATACCTAAACCTATCTCAAAACTTCACCCTAACCATGGCCCTAACCCTAACCCTGGCCCTGGCCCTGGCCCTGGCACTAAACCTGGCCATGGACCTGGCCCTAAAACTGGCCATGGCCCTGGCCCTAAACCTGGCCCTAAACTAGGCCTGGTACCTGGCCCTGGGCTTGACCGTAAACCTGACCCTAATAGTGGCCCTAAACCTGGCTGTAACCCTGGCCCTAACCCTAACCCAACCTTAACCCTAACCCCAACCCTAAACCTATCCCTAACCCTAACCCTAAACCTAAACCTAAACCTGGGGCTAAGCCAGGCCCGGGCCGTGACCCCAAACATGAACCTTAACCTGGCCTTAACCCAAGCCATAACCCTGGCCTTAAACCTAACTCTAACCCTAACCCTAACCCATACCCTGGTCCTGGAGCTAAAGCTGGCCATGGAACTGGCCCTAAACCTGGCCCTTGCCCTGGCGCTAAACCTGGCCATGGACCTGGCTCTGGCCCTGGCTGTAACCCTAGCCCTGGCCCTGGCCCTGGCGCTAAACCTGGCCAAGGACCTGGCCCTAAACCTGGCCCTTGCCCTGGCGCTCAAACTGGCCATGGACCTGGCCGTGGCCCTGGTCCTGGCCCTGGAGCTCAACCTGGCCCTGGCCCTGACCCACAATCTAACCCTAACCCTGGCCCTAACCATAATCCTGTCCTTGGCCCTGGACCTGGACCTTGCGCTAAACCTGGCCCTGGCCCTAGCGCTAAACCTCCCGTGGACCTGGCCCTGGCCCTAACCCTAATCCTGGCCCTATCCCTGGCCCTGGACCTGGCACTCTCCCTAAACCTAGTGCTGACACAGGCCTGGGCCCTGGCCCTGGCCCTAAACCTAACCCTAACCCTGGTCCTGATCCTGGCCCTAACTCTGACCCTGACCCTGGACCTGGCCCTGACCCTAGCCCTAACCCTGGCCCTAAACTTAGCCCTGGCCCTGGCCCTAACCATGGCCCTGGCCCTGGCCCTTGGACAGGCCCTGGCCTTGGCCATAAACTTAACCCTGGCCCTGACCCTAAACTTGGACTTGGCCATAACCCTAATAGATACCCTAAACCTGATGCTAACTTTGCCCTGGTACTGACACTGGCCAGGGCCCTAGCCTGCCCTTGGACCTAGCCCTGGCCATGGCCCTAAACCTGACCCTAACCCTTGTTGGAAACAGGGAGCTGCCCTGAACGCAGGGGTCCCCTAGGGGGCGCAGCTCTCGTCCAGCTGTATCCAGCTGACGAAGCTTCATGAGATTCAGAGAATTGTTTTGAAAATAGCTGGAGATGTTTTTTAGGAAGTCTAGACTTCCGACCTTGGAGCATTCCTGAGAACGTGGGAGTGTGTGCTATTCCTGTAAACCCACGCACCCAGCTGCTTACACAGAATTAGTAACTCTTTGTTTAGACATGCACTTAGAAAAGTATATAAGGAGAAATGCCTGTTGAATAAAGTGCAACAGCTCTTCAAGGCTGTTTGTCCTCCTGACCCCATCTTTTGTCTCTTGTCTCTTTTCTAATCCTGCGCTCGTCTTCTCATCCTGCCATCTCCGGCTGGCTTCTGGCTACCCTAACCCTGGCCCTGACCATTACCCTAACACTGATCCTAACCCTGGCCCTAACACTGGCGCTACCCCTGGCCCTAGACATAAACCTCACCTTAACCCTAACCCTAAACCTAACAATGGCCCTAACCCTAACCTGACCCTAACGCAAATCCTGGCCCTAAAACTGGCCCTAAACCTGGCCCTACCCCTTGCCCTAAACCTGGCTCTTACTGTAAACCTAAACTTAACCCAAACCCTAACCCGAACCCTGGCCCTGGCCCAGGCCATGTCTCTAAACCTGGCCCTGGCCATTACCCTAACACTTACACTAACCCTGACACTAAAACTGATGCTAACGTTGACCCTGACACTGGCACTGACACTGGATCTGAGCCTGGTCATCACCCTGACCCTGACCTTTACCCTGACCGTGGACATAGCCCTGAACCAGACCCTGGCACTGGCCCTGGCCCTAAACCTGGCCCTAAAACTAGCTGTTGCCATGGCCTTACTACAGGCCCTTGACCTAAACCTAACCCTAGCCCTCTCCCGAACCCTAGCCCTAAACCTAAAACTGTCCCAAACCCAGGCCCGAGCCCTGCCCCTGGCCCTGAACCTGACCCTAATCCTGGTCCTAGCCCTCTAGACCTAAACCTAACCCTAGCCCTCTCCCGAACCCTAGCCCTAAACCTAAAACTGTCCCGAACCCAGGCCCGAGCCCTGCCCCTGGCCCTGAACCTGACCCTAATCCTGGTCCTAGCCCTCTCCCTAACCCTGACCCTAACCCTAACCCAGGCCCGGGCCCTGGACCTGGCGCTAAAACTTGCCATGTACCTGGCGCTAAACCTGGCCATGGACCTGGCCCTAAACCTGGCCCTAACCCAGACCCGGGCCCTGCCCCTGGCCCTGACCCTGACCCTAAACCTGACCCTAATCCTGGCCCTAGCCCTCTCCCTAACCCTGGCCCTAATCCTGATCCTGGCCCTGGCCCTGGCGCTGACCCTGGCCCTGACCCTAATCCTGGCCCTAGCCCTCTTCCTAACCCTAACCCTAACCCTAACCCTGGCCCTACCTCTGGACCTGGCGCTAAATCAGGCCATAGACCTGGCCCTAACCCAGGCCC
The DNA here is from genome assembly GCF_000696425.1 of Galeopterus variegatus. Taxonomy (NCBI): domain Eukaryota; kingdom Metazoa; phylum Chordata; class Mammalia; order Dermoptera; family Cynocephalidae; genus Galeopterus; species Galeopterus variegatus. The sequence continues at coordinate 13,002 of NW_007740032.1, forward strand.
TGGACCTGGCCCTTTCCCTGAACCTAAACCTATCCTTAACCCTGGACCTGGCACTAAACCTGGCCATGGACCTGGTGCTAAACCTGGCCCTGGCCCTGGCCCTAACCCTGGCCCTAACCCTAACTCAACCTTAACCCTTACCCTAACCCTAACCCAATCCCTAAACTTATCCCTAACACTGGACCTAGCTCTAAACCTAAAACTTGCCCTAAACCTAAACTGACCATAAACCTGACCCTAATCCTGGCCTTAACCCTGGCTATAACTGAGGCCCTAACCCTGGCTCTAAACCTAACACTGGCCCTGGCATTAAACATGGACCTAACCATGGACCTAACCCTGGCCCTAATCCTGACCCTGGGCCTGGCCCTGGCACTGATCCTGGCCCTGACCCTGAATGTGACCCTGACCCTGACCCAAATCCTAACACTAACCCTGGCCCTGGCCCTAACCATGACCTTAATCCTGGCTCTAAACCTAACCCAGGCCCTGGCCCTGGCCATAATTCTGGCCCTAGACCTGGCCCTAAATCTGGCCCTGGCCCTGGCCCTAACCCTAATCCCTGCCCTGGCCATGGACCTGGCCCTAAACCTGGCCATGGACCTGGCCCTAAACCTGGCCCTAACCTAGGCCCGGTTACTGGCCCTGAGATAGACCCTAAACCTGACCGTAATAGTGGCCCTAATACTGGCCGTAAACCTGGCCCTAACCCTAACCCAACCTTAACCCTAACCCTAACCCTAAACCTATCCGTAACACTGGCCCTAGCCCTAAACCTAAACTTGGCCCTAAACCAGGCCCTGGTGCTGATCCTGGCCCTAAACCTGGTCCTGACCTTGACCCTGACCCCAATCCTAAACCTAACACTGGCCCGGGACCTAACCCTGACCTTAACCCTGGCCCTAAACCTAACGCAAAACCTGGCCCTGGCCATAATTCTGGCCCTAGACCTGGCCCTAAACCTGGTCCTGACCGTGACCCTGACCCTGCCACAAATCCTAAACCTAACCCTGGCCCTGGACCTAACCCTGGGCCTGGACCTAACCCTAACCCTAACCCTAAACCTAACCCTAAATCTAACCCTAACCATATCCATGGCAATGGCAATGGCCCTGGCCCTGACAGTAAAACTGACCCTAATCCTGGCCCTAACCCTGACCGTACTGGCACTAACACTAACCCTGGCACTAAACCTGGCCCTAAACTTGGCCCTGGCCCTGGCCCTAACCCTGGCCCTGGCCCTAGTCTTGGCCCTAACACTCGCTCTAACACTGGACCTGGCCCTAAGCCTGGCTCTGGCCATAACCCTAACACTTACACTAACCCTGACACTAAAACTGATGCTAACTTTGACCCTGACACTGCCACTGACACTGGACCTTAGCCTGTTCGTCACCCTGACCATGACCTTGACCGTGACCTTGGACCTAGCCCGGACCAAGACCCTGGCACTGGCCCTGGCCCTGGCCCTGGCACTAAACCTAACCCTAACCCTAAACCTAACCCTTACCCTGGCCCTAACAGTAACTATGGCCCTGGTCGTGGACCTGGACCTGGCCTTGGCCCTGGCCCTAACCCTGGCCCTGGGCCTGGCCCTGGCCCTGGCACTAAACCTGGCCCTGGGCCTCTCCCTAAACCTGGCCCTAACCCAGGCCCGGACCGTGGCCCTGGCCCTAACCCTAAACCTAACCCTAACACTGGCCCTAACCCTAAACCTGTCACGGGCCCTGGCCCTGGACCTGGCCCTAAACCTGGCCCTCAACCTAACCCTAACCCTAACCCTTACACTGGCCCTAACCCTAACCATGGCCCTGGACCTGGACCTGGCGCTAAACCTGGCCATGGACCTGGCCCTAAAACTGGCCCTGGCCCTGGTTCTAAACCTGGCCCTGGACCTGGCCCTAGACCTGGTCCTAAACCAGGCCCAGGACCTGGCCCTGGCCCTGACCCTAATCCTGTCCTTTACCCTGTCCATAACCCTGGTCCTAACCCTGGCCCTAAACCTAACCCAGGCCCTGGCCCTGGCCATAATTCTGGCCCTAGTACTGGCCCTAAACATGGCACTAACACTAACCCTGGCCCTAACCCTGGCCCTGGCCCTGGCCCTAGCCCTAACCCTGGCCCTAAACTTAGTCCTGGCCCTGGTCGTAACCGTGGCCTTGGACCTGGCCCTTACCGTAAACCTAAACTTAACCCAAACCCTAACCCTAACCCTGGTCATGGCCATGGCCCTAGGCCTGGCCCTGGCCCAGGCACTAACACTGTCCCTGGCCCTGGCCTTAAACCTGGCCCTGGCCATTACCCTAACTCTGATCCTAACCCTGGCCATAACACTGGCCCTACCCCTGGCCCTAGACCTAAACCTAACCCTAAACCTAACCCCAACCCACTCACCCTAACACTAACACTAACCCTAACACTAAGCCCAAACCTACCACTAACCCTGGCCCTAACCCTAACCGTGGCCCTGGTCCTGGCCCTGGCCCTAAACCTGGCACTGGCCCTGGCCATGACCCTGCCCTAACCCTAAACCTAACCCTAACCCTAAATGTATCCCTGGCACTGTCACTGGCCCTGGCCCTAAAAATAACTCTGGTCATAAATCTGGCCCTGGACCTGGCCCTGACACTAACCCTGACTCTAATCCTGGCCCTTGGCCCTGGCCCTGGACCTGGCGCTAAACCTGGCCATGGACCTGCCCCTAAACCTGGCCCTAATCCTGACACTGGCCCTGGCCCTGGCACTGACACTGGCCCTGACCCTGACCCCGACCGAAATCTTAAACCTAACCCTGGACCTGGAGCTAACCCTAACCCTAACACTAAACCTAACCCTAACCATATCCCTGGCACTGGCACTGCCCCTGGCCCTGACAATAACCCTGACCCTAATCCTGGCCCTAACCCTGACCTTACTGGCCCTAACACTAACCCTGGCCCTAAACCTGGCCCTATTCCTGGCCCTAACGCTGGCTCTAACCCTGGACCTGCCCCTAAACCTGGCCATGGCCATAACCCTAACACTTACACTAACCCTGACACTAAAACTGATGCTAACGTTGACCCTGACACTGGCACTGACACTGGACCTGAGCCTGGTCGTCACCCTCACCTGGACCTTGAACATGACCCTAGACCTAGCCCTGAACCAGAACCTGGCCCTGGCCCTATACCTGGCCCTAATCCTGGGCCTACCCCTGGCCGTAAAACTGGCTGTAGCACTGGCCCCACACCAGGCACTAGACCTAAACCTAACCCTAACCCTAAACCTCACCCTAACCCTGGCCCTAACCCTAACGTGGGGCCTGGCCCTGGACATGGCACTAAACCTCGACATGGACCTGACCTTAAACCTGGCCCTGGCCCTGGCCCTGGACCTGCCGGTAAACCTGGCCATGGACCTGGCCCCAAACTTGGCCCTGGCCCTGGCCCTAAACCTGGACCAAACCATAACCCTGCCAGTGGCCCTGGACCTGGCCCTAAACCTGAACCTAATCCTGGCCCTAACCCTGGCTGTAACCCAAGCCCTAATCCTAACCCAACCTTAGAGCTAACCCTAACCCTAACCCTAAACCTAAACCTATCCCTAACCATAAACCTAACCCTAAACCTAAACCTGGCCCTAACCCAGGCCCGGGCCCTGGCCCTGACACTAATCTTGACCCTAATCCTGGACTTAACCCTGGCCATAACCCTGGCCCTAACCCTGGCCCTAGAACTGGCCCTCAATCTAACCCTAACCCTAACCCTTACACTGGCCCTAACCCTAACCATGGCCCTGGCCCTGGACCTGGCGCTAAACCTGGCCATGGACCTGGCCCTGGCCCTGGAACTTGCCCTGGCCCTAACCCTGGCCTGAAACCTGGCCCTGGCCCTGGCCCCTCCCTAAACCTGGCCCTAACCCAGACCCGGGCCCTGGCCCTGGCCCTGACACTAAAACTAACCCTAACCCTGGCCCTAGCTCTGGCCCTGGATGTGGCCCTGGACCTGGCACTTAATGTTGCCATGGACCTGGCCCTAAACCTGGCCTTGGCCCTGGCTCTAAACCTCGCCGTGGCCCTGGCCCTGTCGCTAAATCTGGCCCTGGACCTAACCCTAACCCTGGACCTGGCCCTGGCCCTCTCCCTAAACTGGCCCTAACCCAGGCCCGGGCCCTGGCCCTGGCCCTGACCCTAAACCTAACCCTAACCCTGGCCCTAACCCTAACACTGGCCCTGGCCCTGGACCTAACCCTAACCCTGTCCCTGGCCATGGCCCTGGGCCTAGCCCTAATCCTGGCCCTAAAATTAGCCCTGGCCCTGGACCTGGCGCTAAACCTGGCCATGAACGTGGTCCTGGCCCTGGCCCTGGCCCTGGCGCTAAACCTGGCCCTGGTCCTCTCCCTAAACCTGGCCCTAACCAAGATCCGGGCCCTGACCATGGCCCTGACCCTAAACCTAACCCTAAACCTGGACCTAACACTAACCATGGCCCTGGCCCTGGACCTAACCCTAACCCTGTCCCTGGCCATGGCCCTGGGCCTAGCCCTAATCCTGGCCCTAAAATTAGCCCTGGCCCTGGACCTGGCGCTAAACCTGGCCATGAACCTGGTCCTGGCCCTGGCCCTGGCCCTGGCGCTAAACCTGGCCCTGGTCCTCTCCCTAAACCTGGCCCTAACCAAGATGCGGGCCCTGACCATGGCCCTGACCCTAAACCTAACCCTAAACCTGGACCTAACACTAACCATGGCCCTGGCCCTGGACCTGGCACTAAACCTGGCCATGGACCTGGCCCTGGCCCTGGCCCTAACCCTGGCCCTGGCCCTGGCCCTGGCGCTAAACCTGGCCCTGGACTTAACCCTAACCCTGGCCCTGGCCCTGGCCCTGACCCTGACCCTAACCCTGGTCCTAACCCTGACCCTGACCCTGGCCATGGCCCTGGCCCTAGCCCAAACCCTGGCCCTAACCTTAGCCTTGGCTCTTGCCCTAACCATGGCCCTGGCCCATGCCCTAAACCAGACCCTTGTCCTGCCCCTAAACCTGGCCCTAATCCTAAACCTGGCCCTAATCCTGGCCCTGCCCATTACCCTAACACGGATCCTAACCCTGACCCTAACCCTGGCGCTACCCCTGGCCCTAGACCGAAACCTAACCATAACCCTAACCCTAACCCTAACACTGGCCCTAACCTTAACCTGACCCTAATGCTAATCCTGACCCTAAAACTGGCCCTAAACCTGGCCCTACCACTTGCCCTAAACCTGGCCCTTACCGTAAACCTAAACTTAACCCAAACCCTAACCCTAACCCTGGCCCTGGCCCGGGCCATGGCCCTAAACCTGGCCCTGGCCATTACCCTACACTTACACTAACCCTGATACTAAAACTGATGCTAATGTTGACCCTGACACTGGCCCTGACACTGGACCTGAGCCTGATCATCACCCTGACACTGACCTTGACCCTGAACCAGACCCTGGCACTGGCCCTGGCCCTAAACCTGGTCCTAAAACTGGCTGTAGCTGTGGCCCTACTACTGGCCCTAGACCTAAACTTAACCCTAACCCTCACCCTAACCCTAGCCCTAAAACTAAACCTGGCCCTAACACAGGCCCAGGCCCTGCCCCTGGCCCTGACCCTAAACCTGACCCTAATCCTGGCCCTAGCCCTCTTCCTAACCCTGGCCCTAATCCTGACACTGGCCCTGGCCCTGGCCCTGACCCTAATCCTGGCCCTAGCCCTCTCCCTAACCCTGACCCTAACCCTAACCCTGGCCCTGGTCCTTGACCTGGCCCTAATCCTGGCCCCAACTCTGGCCTCACCCTGGCCCTGGCCCTAAACCCAAAGCTGAACCTAACCCTGGCCCTAACCCTAAACCTAACCCTGGCCCTGGCCCTAAAACTAACTCTGGCTCTAAACCTGGCCCTGGCCCTGGACCTGACACTAAACCTGACCCTAATCTTAGCCCTAATCCTGGCCCTAACCGTCACCTTAACCCTGGCCTTAAACCTTACACAGGCCCTGGCCCTGGCCATAATTCTGGTCCTAGACCTGGCCCTACACATGGCCCTGGCCTTGGTCCTGGCCCTAAAACTAACCCTGGCCCTGGCCCTGGCCCTGGCCCTAAACCTGGCCCTCGCCCTGGCCCTAAACCTAACCCTATCCCTGGCCCCAACTGTAACCCTGGCCCTGGCCCTAGACCTGGCGCTAAACCTGGCCATGGACCTGGCCCTAAAACTGGCCCTGGCCCTTGTCCTAAACCTGGCCCTAACCCAGGGCTGGGCCCTGGCCCTAGCCCTGACCCTAAACCTAACTTTAACCTTGGCCCTGGCCCTGGCCCTGGCGCTAAACCTGGCCATGGACCTGGTACTATACCGGGCCCTGGCCCTGGCCCTAATCCTGACCCTGGCCCTGGCCCTGGACCTGGCGCTAAACATGGCCATGGACCTGGTGCTAAACCTCGCCCTTGCCCTGGCCCCAACCCTGGCCCTAATCCTGGCCCTGGCCCTGGCTCTGGCGCTGACCCTGACCCTGTACCTGCCCCAAATCCAGAAACTAACCGTGGCCCTAGACCTAAGCCTGGGCTTGGACCTAACCCTAATACCTAACCCTAAACCTAACCCTGTTGGTTCCTCGCCACTGGGGACCAACAACACAGGGCGGGAAGGGACCCTGGACCAACCGGCGGTAACCTCTTGTGCTGCTGAGTGGGATGATGAGTGTCGCAGGCCCGATCCCCTCTGCGCTTCGGCCCCGGGGACAAAGAAAGAACACCGAGCCAGGAGAGCGGTCAAAGCCGGAACTCTGTTTATTACAGCAAGCAGGGGTTTTTATAAGGTACCAGGGGCGGGGGAGCTCTTATCCAATAGGGAGTTGACACACTGCTACCCGGGAGGAGGGGTGAGGACAGGGCAGGCGGGAAAAAAGTGCAGAGTCACCGTACCCCGGAAGTTAGTTCTTTTAAGTTTTGAGTTCTCCGCTTAGGTTTCGGTTTCCCAGAATCAGCCCGAAGCAAGTTTAAAATGGCTGAGGTACTTTCACAAAATGGCTGGCGGCCCGGGCGTAGCCCAACATCTCCCCCTTTTGTTTTTGTAAACCAGGGTGTGACCTCTGTCTTAGGTTGCCTTTATTTAAAGGTCTTACCCGTCGTTGAGTATCACACAGCCAGGTTTAAAAAGGATACGGCCCCTGTCTTAGGTTGCCCTTGCTTGGAGGGTCTTACCCGTCATTGAGTACCGTATAGCCAGATGGGCAGTTAGGGGTGTGGCCCCTGTCTTAGGTTGCCTTTTACGTCAAGGTCTTACCCAGTGGGCACCACACTGCCAGGGGGAGGAGGGGGTGTACATTATTGATCGTACACATCTGTTTCTGGCATCGCCAACCTTTGGTAATGAACTTGAACATTCATTAAGTATGCAGGGTAGCAGTAGAAGAAGGAGCATAGGTCCTAAGAAAGGCAGGAGATAGGGAAGAAGCCCATTGAAACCCGTCCAAAGGAAATTATTTTGGAGGTCCCGTCGTCTTTTTTCCAAGTCTTCTTGAAGTTTTTTGATTTTGTCTTGGACGATGCCTGAGCGATTAGCATAGAAGCAGCATTCCTCCTGCAAGAACAAACAAAAGCCCCCCTTTTAAAAGATCTAACCCTCTTCTATTTTGTAGTACGACCCCGGCCAACGAATCCAATTGGGATTGGAGATCCAGGATAGTGTTGGCAATTGTTTGTATATCGTCCGGGTTTGATCCTGGGGACCACCTCCATCAGACATCCCAAGGGGTGCCACCTGATCCCAGCACATGTCGTCCCCTGATTTTACATTGGTGGGGCAGGATGCCACCGCGATGTTGGAGTCCAAAAGACCCCCGGCTCCGGCTGGCTGTCTGCCACCACGTTTATTCCCTGAGAGGCATAGCTGGTAGGTGGAATAACAAGCTGTATGTACAGTAGAGTGGAATTCATGGCTTTTGCAGGGGCAGGGGCCAGGCTTTCCCCCTACTGGGGCGATAGCGATCGGGGCGTCCCAACAGACAGACTCGCCAATTCTGCCTAAGCACTGATTGCTGTCCATGGAGGAGGTTAT
>NW_007740032.1:23074-25423 GCF_000696425.1 Galeopterus variegatus
CCGAAAAGGGATAATTAGGGAAAAAGGTTCCGCACCAAACAGTCTAATAGAAAGTTAGAGGGAATAGCGGGAATCCATGGGAGTCCCCGCTGGGGGGTGCCAAAAGTTATCATTCTCTAACAGCCTCCAGGACCCATTGGTTTTTTGTATGACAAACACAGGAGAATTCCAGGGGCTTAGGGACCTACGGAGATGTCCCAACTCAAATTGTTGGTTGACTAACAGGTGCAGTTGTTCTAATTTGGAAGCAGGCAATGGCCACTGTTCCACCCAAATTGGAGGTCCCGGGGCCCATTTTATTTTTGGGGCCTCCGGATGGACAGTGGCCTTTAGAATTGGGGGTACTGTTTGGAAGTCTGAGGGGCTTCCCCCCTTAACTTTTGAAAATATGGATCATCCCTGTAATTAGGGTGGGCCTTTTTTCCTTGTTCAAATTGTTGTTGATAGTCTTCATTGTCAAGGATATCATCATAAAAGGCCTTGCTCTTATCCAATAGGGAGTTGACACACTGCTACCCGGGAGGAGGGGTGAGGACAGGGCAGGCGGGAAAAAAGTGCAGAGTCACCGTACCCCGGAAGTTAGTTCTTTTAAGTTTTGAGTTCTCCGCTTAGGTTTCGGTTTCCCAGAATCAGCCCGAAGGAAGTTTAAAATGGCTGAGGTACTTTCCCAAAATGGCTGGCGGCCCGGGCGTAGCCCAACAAGAGACAGAGAGAGAGCAAGAAATTTCTTATCTGCAAAAGGAGCTGCAGTGTATTGGGGAGGAATGGAGCCAACGGAAGAAGGGATTAAAAGAAAAAGAGAAAGGAGAATTGTTAGTGAAAATAAAGCAATTAAGTTGATTACCAGGATAGCTTAGTTTGGAGTAAGTGGGAGAGTAGAAAGGAGAGGAGAATTTAGGACGGTTTGGGGCCATCGCAGGAGGATGGAAACAAAGAGTGTGAAACGCTGGAGGCGGGGACACCCAAGCACAGATTTTAACCCGTGCATGGTCAGTCCCAGTAGCCACATTGCAAGATCTCAGGCCGAGGGCTGGGAGAGAACACAGGCTGTTCACGTGTTTGTATTTGGGAGGTAAACAGGGGAGGCAATTTAGGGATCCAGCAACGTGGGATGAAGCATATATGCAGAGGTGACTAACTGAGACTCCCTGTGCATTTGGGACAGAATGATAACAAACTTAGGGACACAGAAGACTTTTAGGTAATCACGCTGACTTCCTAACCTACATGAGGCTATGAAAGTAAATTTCAGAAAATTGAAATAATGTGACCAAAGTAGCACAGCTAATGTGACACAAAACTGAGGTTGGAATAATTAAAAAAACATCCTTTATTTAATGCTTTATTCCATCTTTTTAGAAGTTATAATTTTTGGGTGTCATATGTTTTAACCCACTTAAAAACCCACAATTTTATGAATCAAGGAAATTCTGAACATTCATTTCTAGTACGTGTATAATTTACTGTGCCCCGAGGAAGGAGGGCTCAGGCCCCTTCTCCAGCGGGTCACGGGAGGATGAGTGGCTGGGGGTCCTTCTGGAAGCTCGTGCTCCCAGGTAGCTCAGGAGGAGGGAGGCCCCGCAGGCCCCTGCGGAAGGAGGCCAGGCCCCGGGGGGGCGCCCCTGCGGAAGGAGGCCGGGCCCCGGGGGGTCTCCCAAAGCGGAGGTCCCCGCGCTGCGCTCTGGCTGTTTGTGGGAAGGAGCCGCGGCCTCGGGCAAAGGTTCTGCAACTGACTCGAGCCTGGGTTTTCTCTTCTGTGAGATGGGGATGTTGAGCCCCCAGGGACCTGTCAGCTCCCAGCCTGCTCACGTCCCCACGTGGACCCGCGGGCTGATAACCCAACTCCCATTCCTGACGGGCCAGGCCACGGCCTCGGCGCCCCTCAGCAGCCCGGCTCTGCTGACGCCCCAGCTGCTAAGACCTCAGCACTGGGAGGCCTGGGGGAGGCGGAGGCGGAGCGTACTCCTGAAGCGCCACCCAGCCGGTCCTCCGCCAGCTCTCGGCAGCCTGGAGACTGAGGCCACAGCCCAGGAGGCGGGACGTCTGCCGTGCGCGTCCCCGCAGTGTCTTTTGGTCCAGCTGGCCACCGTCCCCAACGTTTGCGCCGCGGTGCACGCTGGGACGTGCAGTGTCGGAAGCCCTGGGCGCTTACCAGACGAGAGGCACAGCGGCCGGTAGCAGGGCCTAGGTTGGGCCATGAAGTGCCGTGTGGGGGCTGTGGCTGCCCTGTGCGCCGCCCTCCCGCCAAGGGCGCCAGAGCACGACAGCGACTACCCAGGACCAGGTGAGGCGGTAGCGGAGAAATGGGGCAGGACGGGGGCGGGGCGACAGGGCGGGCCGGGCCGAGTG
>NW_007740032.1:26116-29775 GCF_000696425.1 Galeopterus variegatus
TGTCACAGTGGGAATTAAGTTTCTAATACAGGAACCTTTGGAGGGAACATTCGATTCATAGCAAGAACTGATTTTGTTGCTGTTGTTGTTTGTTTGTTTTCAGAGTCATTTTCTTTTTCTCCTCCTCCTTAGCTTTATTGAGGTATAATTGAGAAACAAAACTTGTATACATTTAAGGTGCTTAACGTGATGATTGATATACATATTTATTGTGAAATCGTTACTACAGTCAAGCTGACTAACACAACATCACCTCACATTGTTACCTTTTCTTGGTGGTAAAAACACTAAAATCTACTCTCTTAGTAAATTTCAAGTATACAATACAGTACTATTAACTATAGTCACCATGCCGTACATCAGATCTGCAGTATTTATTTATTCATCTTATAAGTGAAGGTTTGTACCCTTTGACCCACATCTCCCATTTCCTCTAACAATTAAAAATAGAAGTACCTTATTATCCAGTGATTCCACTACTGGGCATATATATCCAAAGAAACTGAAATCGATATGTAGAAGAGATAGTTGAACCCAATGTTTCTTGCAGCATTATTCACAACAGGCAAGAAAGAGAGAAACAGCCTAAGTGTCCATCAACAGATGAATGGATGAAGAAATGCGATATACACACACAGTGGAATATTACTTAGTTATGAAAAAGAATGAAATCTTGTCATTTGTGACAACATGGATGAACCTAGAGGACATTATGCTGAGTGAAATAAGCCAGGTACAGAAAGACAAGTGTCACATGACCTCACTCATATGTAGACTCTAAAAAAGTCAAACTTATAGAAGCAGAGAGTAGAATGGTAGTTACCAGAGTTTGTGGGGGGTGGGGAGTGGGGGTAGGAAGATATTGGTCACAGGGGACAGATTTGGTTTTGTATCAGCTCTTCTGGTGGGAAGCTTTGCTGTGAGGGTCTCCATGAAGGACGGCCAGGCAGTCAGAACCCAGGCCTCTCTGAAACATGGGGTCTCCCTAGACCCACAGATGACCCTGGGCCTGAGGGTAGGCGATTGGAGTCCTAATTCCTCCCTGTGAGGCCCACCAGGGCTTCCACCAGGGTGAAGGGAGTGGGTGAGTTTTCAGAAGCATTGTTTTAGCTGGGCACTTGGACTGCCCCTCCAGGGAGGGCTGCAGCCACAGGAGAACACAGGAGTGAGCACAGAGGCTGAGCCATGGAGGAGGAGGAGCCACAGCACAGATCTGAACACACACGCATGCGCACACACACAAACGCACATGGTGCATGTGCTTCAGCACTACTTCTGGCTCTTCAGGGCCCCACTCCTGGGGGAGGGCTCTCCTTCTAGCCCTTTCCTTCCTCACCAGCGTTATGGTCTGAATGTTACTGTGCCCTCAAATTGATGGGATGAAATCCTCACTCTCCACCCCCCAAGGTGATGGTGTTAAGAGGTGGGGTCTTTGGGAGGTGATTAGGTCATGTCATAAGGCCCCATGATGGGGTCAGTGCTCTTCTAAAAGAGACCTCAGGAGCTCCATCATTCCCTTTCCACCACATGAGGACACAGGGCCCTCACCAGAGGTGGGGGTGCCATCAAGGACATGGAGCCCCCTGGTGCTGGCTCAGGATGGGGAGAAGCCTGGAGGCTCAGAGCAGCCCCCAGCACCCAGCTGCTGGAGGTCACTCCCTCCCCTCCTTCCAGCCTCTGGGGCTTGCTCAGGCTTTTCCCTCCTACAGCCCCAGCCATCCTTCCACACTGGCCAGACCCCTGCCTGGCTGGCCCTTCTCATGGCACCAGCAACCACCCAGAAGTGCAGGGTATAGGGCACAGAGGGAGCCTTTCCTCCTCTTTCAGACCTGGGCCTGGAGGGTTGGGGGGCTGCCCCTCCATGGGAAAGGCCACAGGACTCCCACCAGGTGGCCCCCTCTGGCTCCTAGTGAGACCCCTGTGCTGAATAAAGCCCATCTCCTCCCTGAGTGGGGTTTGGCCAGCATCCTGTCCACACTGATCCCTGGGCCTGGGACACGGGGTGGGAGGAGTGGGCAGGGAACAGCCCCTGCTGGGGTGAAGCATGTGCGTGCTGTCAGCACCTCCTTCCCCACCCCATCCCTCCACCCTGGGCAGGCTGGGTTATCATGGGATCCCCACTCCCACTTAAAGATGCCACGGAGACCCAGCCAGGCAGAAGGCAGTCAGGTGAGCAGGGTTGGCCAGTGAGGGCAGGACCAAGAAACCCCACCGCCACAGGTGCGAGCGGGCAGAGCAGAGCTGAACCGGGGTCCTGTGCTTGGCTCCCCACTACCCTCTTCCCACCAGACCCAGGATGCTCAGTTGCTGGGTCCCCCTGGGATGGCCCTGAGTCTCCCTTGGAGAGTAGCCCTGGGTCCCCCTGGGTGTTCTAAGTGGGTCCCCCAGGTGGCCCTGGGTCTTATTTGGGGGTGGTCCTGGTTCTCACTTGGGGGTGGTCCTGAGTCCCCCTGAGAGTCCATTATGGGTTCCCCTTGGGGGTGGTCCCATCAGAGTCTCCTGGTTCCCCNCTTCAGCACCAGCTCTGGCTCCTCAGGGCCCCACTCCTGGGGGAGGGCTCTCCTTCCAGCCATTTCCTTCCTCACCAGCGTTATGGTCTGAATGTTACTGTGCCCTCAAAGTGATGGGTTGAAATCCTCACTCTCCACCCCCGAAGGTGATGGTGTTAAGAGGTGGGGTCTTCGGGAGGTGATTAGGTCATGTCATAGGGCCCCATGATGGGGTCAGTGTTCTTATAAAAGAGACCTCAGGAGCTCCATCACCCCCTTTCCACCACATGAGGACACAGGGCCCTCACCAGAGGTGGGGGTGCCATCAAGGACATGGAGCCCCCTGGTGCTGGCTCAGGATGGGGAGAAGCCTGGAGGCTCAGAGCAGCCCCCAGCCCCCAGCTGCTGGAGGTCACTCCCTCCCCTCCTTTCAGCCTCTGGGGCTTGCTCAGGCTTTTCCCTCCTACAGCCCCAGCCATCCTTCCACACCGGCCAGACCCCTGCCGGGCCGGCCCTTCTCATGGCACCAGCAACTGCCCAGAGGTGCAGGGTATAGGGCACAGAGGGAGCCTTTCCTCCTCCTTCAGACCTGGGCCTGGAGGGTTGGGGGGCTGCCCCTCCATGGGAAAGGCCACAGGACTCCCATCAGGTGGCCCCCTCTGGCTCCTACTGTGGCCCCTGTGCTGAGTAAAGCCCTCTCCTCCCTGAGTGGGGCTTGGCCAGCATCCTGTCCACCCTGATCCCTGGGCCTGGGACATGGGGTGGGAGGAGCGGGCAGGGAACAGCCCCTGCCAGGGTGAAGCATGTGTGTGCTGTCAGCACAGCCTTCCCCACCCCATCCCTCCACCCTGGGCAGGCTGGGTTATCATGGGATCCCCACTCCCACTTAAAGATGCCACGGAGACCCGGCCAGGCCGAAGGCAGCCAGGCGGGACAGGGTTGGCCAGTGAGGGCAGGACCAAGAAACCCACCACCACAGGTGTGGCCGGGCAGAGCAGAGCTGACCCGGGGTCCTGCGCTTGGCTCCCCACTACCCTCTTCCCACCAGACCCCAGGATGCTCAGGTGCCGGGTCCCCCTGGGATGGCCCTGGGTCCCCCTTGGAGGCTAGCCCTGGGTCCCCCTGGGTGTTCTAAGTGGGTCCCCCAGGTGGCCCTGGGTCTCATTTGGG
>NW_007740032.1:31561-32461 GCF_000696425.1 Galeopterus variegatus
GGGGTGGGGAGTGGGAGGGTTTCCAGACTCTGCTCCACCAGTGACACAGAGCTGGGGCCTCACTTGGAAAAGAAGCCGCCAGCCCAGCCTGGGGCTGGGAGGGGTGGGGCCAGCATGGGGCACCCCCTCCCCTGCTGGGCTGACCCCTGCTCTGAGGGTGGCCTTGGGTTGGGAGTCCCTGCCCCCAGCCTTGCTGAGATAGATGCCTGCTGACCACTGGGGCTACTTTGGGCCTGTGGGCTCAGTGGAGGGGACAACCAGAGGGGCTCCAGGAAAGAATTTCCCCTGGAGTGTGGGAAGCTGACAGCCCAGGCGTCTAAGGTGAGGCACAGCCTGGGGAGCTGCCCTTGAAAGTCCATTCTGGAAGGGTGAGGGGGCAACAGGCCACTGCGGATTCCACCTCCAGGTGGTGGGGAAACAGGGAGGGCTGGTGAGGTGGGTCTTCGGGCTGCCAGGATCTACAAGCCACCTCCCACTCTGGGCTCACTGGGAAAAATGGTCCCTTCAAGGACCAGAGGGTGGCAAAATTCTGTAAAACTGAGGGCTGAGGGGCTATGGGCAGGTGGTGGGCCAGCTGCAGGGGCTACTGGGCTCCAGAGTGTAACCCAGGTGTATGTTGGGGGTGGTCCCTGAACCCCAGGCAGGGCTGGAGTGGGGGCCCTGGCATGAGGCCTCCAAGGTGCTGAGGAACCCAAGAGCAGACACCTGAGGCAGGAAGGGCTTTCCTGGGAGGCTGGGGGCTGAGGTTCTGGCCTCGGTCTTGTTCCTGTTGTGCCCATGAGGTTGCAAGTCTGCAGCCTCCAGCCCAAAACGTGGCAGGGAGGAAGGGGCCGCTTCCAATCCCGTGCCTGGAGGGCTTTCCTGGGAGCCCCAGAGGTGGCCTTGGGCAGCCCCCTCCTC
>NW_007740033.1:0-380 GCF_000696425.1 Galeopterus variegatus
CCAATCACCTCTTCAAGGCTCCACCTTGCAATTATCATAATAGGATTTCCCACCCACTTAATAGTCAGAGGTAAGTTTCTTTTTTTTTTTTTGACTGGAAAGCGTTTTTATTTTTTAATTTTTTTATTTTTTTTGGTTTTTATTTTTTATTTTTTATTTTTTATTTTTTTAAATTTTTATTTTTACACTGTATATGATTATTATGGCCCATCACCGACACCTCCCTCCCTCTTCCCTCTCTCCCCTCCCCCCCACGAATGTCTTTTCCGTTTGCTTGTTGTAGTAACTTCATGAAAGTATAGTTGTTATATCTTCTTCCCCCCCCCCCCCCCGGTTTTTTTTTTTTTTTGTGTGGGTGTGTGTGTGTGTGTGTGTGTGTG
>NW_007740033.1:1335-32461 GCF_000696425.1 Galeopterus variegatus
CTCAAAGCCCATCTCTTCTGAGCAGTGAGAAGCCCCAAAGTGGTTAACTTCCCTTGGACCCTCCAGTGAGAGGCAACCCGTCCTTGGGAAATTAACCATGAATTGGGGTTCTCTTCCGGCATTTATTTTCCAGACCAGGAAGTTACAGGAAGAGAACATAGGTGGGGTTATAGTTTAACAATATAGGCTGGTAACTTTCAGTGAAACAAGCCAGATGGCATTCCAGTAAGGCAATTAAGTGGTCCTATCAACACAAGCTTATCTTAGCAAACATTCCTTCTCCCTCTAGCAGTTTTCCAGCAACTTAGATATCAATCAGTAACTCATCTGTCTTTGAGCCAGCAACCTTGCTGTGCCACAAATCTTTATCTTACACCAGAGACTTATAGCCTGAGGAAAATTTCCAGTCCTCCACAAGGTCAGTATTTGAAACTGCAAGACTTTGGAAAACCAGGCTCTGTGAAGTACATATGCTTTTTAGTATATTCCACACTCAGTCATCGTTTTTCCTTTTCTTTGGTACCAGGTTGAAGGAGTTTTCTATGTGAATGATGCTCTGGAGAAATTAATGTTTGAGGAATTAAGGAATGCTTGTCGAGGTGGTGGTAAGTACATTACAGTTTCACTTGTGGTAGTACAAGTGGTTCCTTCCCTGTGGCCTGTAAAAAATAATTCAAATAACTATAATTTTAAAATACTGTCAAGGAATGATCATGATGTGATGTGGGACCAAAAAACTTACTTGCTTGTGATCACACTGTTAGTCACTTGGCCACGTAGAAAGGATTTGTAGCTGAATGGACCTGGTTTGTTTCTCAGCTAATCTTGAACAATAAAAGCAACAGCTACCATTTATCATCCACTTACTATGTGCCAGGCATTTTACTTGGTGTTTTACATAGATTATCTCATGTAATAAAGTAACTCTAAAAGGAAGATATTATCATCTCAATTTTACAGATGTGTAAGTTAAAGCTCAGTGAAGTTAAATAATTTTAATTTGCCCGGGGCCACACAACTTCTTGGTGACAGAGCCAGAATTTGTATCCAAGAGTGTCTGATTCCAAAGCCAGTTCTTAACTAGTTCACTAATTAGCACGTCTCAGTGAGGAGTCACGCCAAACAGAGATGGCTGTCCTGCCCTCCCTAAGCCGGCCTTCTCCACCCCCACCCGAGAAAATGGAGGCAGCTTTGATGTGAGCGCCTAGCCTGGTGTGGTGGGCGGGGGCTGGGCGTGCGGGGAGCAGTCGGGCTTCGCCCCGCAAGTGGGGCTGGGCTGGGGGTGACTTGCAGAGGTCGCTGATCTGGGGCAGTCTGGCGCGCTTCACTCCGCCTCTGTGGAGTCCTTTGCTGGCTTTCCTGGCCTTTGATGACTGGGCTGATCGCTCGTTCCCGCCGCCGGGCTTGAGCGCTCTCAGGAGTCCTCCTCTGTGTCGGCCCCAAAGCCTCGAACCTGCTGCCACTTGTTTGTCAATGTAGGATAGTTATTGAAAGAATTATTCGCCTTTTGTTGCTCTTGGAAATGCAAACAATACTCTGGTATCACAGCAAACGGCTCACAGGATCGCGCTGTCTCCTGGCAGGCCGCTCAGACCCGTCGCCATCTTTCCTTGGAAACCGGCTGATCAGTTTCAAACAGGAAATTTACCAACAAAGTCCGTTGGGGCACCTGGGTCTGGAGGACCCCGATGTTCGGGTGAGGAGGAGCCACCGCCGCCGCCGCTGCTGCCGCCGCCGGGGGAAACCAAGATAGATTAAATTAATCCAAAAGAAGGTAAGGGAGGGCTGGCCCGTGGTTCACTTGGGAGAGTGTTGTGTTGAGAACACTGAGGCCATGGGTTCAGATCCCTATATAGGGATGGCCGGTTAGCTCAATGGTTGAGTGGTTGTCAGCACCACATCAAGCCAAGGGTTAAGATCCCCTTATAGTTCATCTTTCAAAAAAAAAAAAAAAAAAAGAAGGTAAGGGGGAAACACAGAATATATGGGAAAAATAAAAAGCGAACAGCAAGACAATAGACAAATTTGATAATATCAATAATTACATTAATGTAAAATAATCTGAACACCACAATAAAAAGGCAGAGATGGTCAAATTGGATTAAGAAAGCATGACCTGACTGTATACTCCCTACAAGAAATGCATTTAATATATAAAGACACAAATAGATTAAAAGTAAAATAACAAAAAATACGATGTTAACACTAACCAAAAGAAATCTGGAGTGGTTATATCAATATTAGACAAAGTAGATTTCAGAATAAAGAATGTTACCAGGTATAAAGAAGGTCATTCCATGATGAAGGAGTTGATTCACCAAGAGGAACATAAGAGTTTATGAACCGAATAAGTGAGTTTTACATTACATGATGCAAAAACTAATATAATACAATGATTCATAGGCAAATACATAATAAAAGTTAGAGATTCCAATACCCTTCTCTCAATAATTAATAGAACAAGTAAACAGAAAATAATTAAGGATATTGA
This sequence comes from Galeopterus variegatus, assembly GCF_000696425.1. NCBI lineage: Eukaryota > Metazoa > Chordata > Mammalia > Dermoptera > Cynocephalidae > Galeopterus > Galeopterus variegatus. The sequence goes on from NW_007740033.1 coordinate 3,827, forward strand.
AGATCTGAACAGCATTATCAACAAATTTGATCTCTTTGCCATTTATAGAATAGTCCACCCAACCACAGAAGAATACACATTCTTTTAAAATTTATATGGAATATTTACCAAGATAGATAATATTTGGGGCCAGAAATCAAGTTTGAATAAAATTAACAGAATTCAAGCCATACAAAGTAAGTTCTCTGACCACAGTGGAATTAAATCAGAAATCAATAACAAATATCTCTGGAAAATTCCCAATTATTTAAAAAGACAGTTCTAAGTAACTCATGCATAAAGGAGGAAACAAGGGAAATAAGAAAGTATTTTGACCTGAATGAAAGTGAAAATATATCAAATTTTGGTGTTTGTCTCATAAAGCAGAACTTAAGGGAAACTTTATAGCACTAAATGTCTATACTGGAAAAAAGAAGAAAAGACTCAAATTAATAATCTCAGCTTCCACCTTAAGAAATGAGAAAAAGAAAGCAAATTAAACACAATGTAGGTGAAAGAAAAGCAGATTAGAGCAGAATGAGCTAGAAAAGAGAAAAAACAATTTAAAAAAATCACTGCAACCAAAACTGGTTCTTTCAGATCAGTAAAGTTGATAAACTTCTAGCCATGCTGATGAGGAAAAAAGAGAGAAGACATAAATTACTAATACCAGGAATTGAGAGGTGACATCACTACAGACTCTACAGATATAAAAAGGATAAGATATTATCATAAATAACTTTATAACAATAAATTTAGTCACTTAGACAAAACAGACCCATTCTTTGAAAGAAACAAACTACCAAAGCTGACTTCTGAAGAAATGTATAACCTAAATAACTCTGTATCTACTAAAGAAATTAAATTTATAGTTAAAAACTTTTCTGCACAGAAAATTCCAGGACCAGATGGCTTCACTGGTAAAGTCCATAAAACATTTAAAGGTAAAATAAAACTAACTCTACAGAAAAGGCTCCTAGAAAATGGAAGAGGAGGAATACTTTCCAACTCATTCTATTGATTATACTAATACCAAAGCCAGACAAAAAGCATTATAAGAAAAGAAAACTACAGACCAGTATCCCTCTGTGATGAATGTAAATTTAAAAATTCTGAACAAAATTTTAGTAAATCCAATCCAACAATATATAAAATGAATAATACATCATAACCAAATAAGATTTATCTCAGGATGGAAAAAGTGTTCTAACATTTGAAAATCAATCAATTTAATTTACCATATTAACAAACTAAAATAGGAAAATCACATTATCATCTCAATGGATGTCAAAAAAGCATGTCACAAAACCCAACACCTATTGATAACAGTTCTCAACTGACTTTGAATAGAATGGAACTCCCTTAACCTAATGAAGGGCAGCTACAAAAAGTCTACACCTGACATAAAACCTAATGGTGAAAAAAATAAAAGCTTTTCCCCTAAGATCAGGCACACTGTAAGGATGTCCACTCCTACCTCTTCTATCCAGCATTATACTGGAAGTTTTATCTAGGGCAATCAATAAAGAAAGAAGGCAAGAAAGAAAAAGGCAGCCAAGATTGGAAAGGAAGAAGGAAAATTGGCTTTATCTGTAACCAATATGTTTGTCTATTCACAATATGATTGTCTATGTAGAGCATCTGATGGAATCTACCAAAAAAAAAAAAAGCCAATAAGGTGAATAAGTGAGTTAGCAGGGTTATAGGATACAAGTTCAATATATGTAAATCAGTTGTATTCTTATATACTATGTATGAACAATCAGAAATTGAAATAAAAGTTACCATTTAAAATAGTGTCAAAGATATGAAATTCTTAGGGATAAACCTGAGAAAAGCTATGAGACCTCCACAGTAAAAACTACAAAACGCTGCTAAGAGAAAATAAAAAGGCCTAACAAGACTTAATACTGTTAAAATGTCAGTTCTCCCCAAATTGATCTGTAGCTTCCATACAATATCAATCAAGATTCCAGGAGGTGTTTGTGTAGAAATTAACTAATTAAAAAATTTATTTGGAAATGCAAAGGACCTAGCATTGCTAAACTAACTTTGAAAAAAGAAAAACAAAATTGGAGGACTTACACTACCTGATTTCAAGACTTATTGTAGAGCTATAGTAATCTAGACACAGTGGTGTTGGTATCAAGATAGATAGGTAGGTCAATGGAACAGAAATAGACCTGTACATATACGAAAAACTGATTTTTATCAAAAAGGTACAAAGGCAATTCAATAGAGAAACGATAGTCTTTTCAATAAATTGTGCTGAAACAATTGTATACCCATATGGAAAAAAAGTGAATCTGGATCCATATCACTTGATATCTACAAAATTAACTCAAAATGCATCACACACTTAAATGTCAAACCTAAAACTGTGAAACTTCTGGAATAAAACATTAGAGGAAACCTTTGTAACCTGTGTTAGGTAAAGATTTCCTAGATACCAAAGTACGATCCATAGAAAGAAATTTGATAAATTGGACTTCATCAAAATTTAAAACGTCTGCCTTTCAAAAGATACTATTAAAGGAATGAAAAACAAGCCACAAACCAGGAGAAAATTTTTGCAAATCATATATCCTATAAAAGACTTGTAAGCAGAATATACAAAGAACTCACATGATTTGGCAATAAAAAGACAACAAAATTTTTAAATGATGGGCAAAAATTTGAATAGACATTTTTCCAGAGAAGTTACACAAATGGCCAGTAAACATATGAAAAGATGCTCAACCTCATCAGCCCTCAGGGAAATACAAATCAAAGCCCCACTTTACACTCAATACAATCAACATCATGGACAATAGCAAGTGTATGCAAGGATGTGGAGAAATTGGAAACCTCATATATTGCTGGTTGGAATGTAAAATGGTGCAGCAACTTTGGAAAACAGTCTGACAATTCCTCCAAAGGTTAAACATTACCTTATAGCCTAGCAATTCCACTCCTAGGTATATACCCAGGAGAAATGAAAACATGTGTCCACACAAAAAACTTGTGTGTGAATGTTCATAGCATCATTATTCATAAAAGTGAAAAGGTAGAAACAACCCAAATGTCCACTGACAGATGAATGGATAAACAAAATGTGGTGTATCCATACAATGGAATATTATCCAGCTATAAAAAGGAGTGGAATACTGGTACATACTACAACATGGATGAATCCTGAAAACGTGCTAAGTGAAAGAAGCCAGTCACAAAGGACCACATATTGTATGATTCCATTTATAGGAAAGGTCGAGAATAAGCAAATCCATAGAGACAGAAAGTAGATTAGTGGTTGCCAGGGGCTGGGGTTGGGAGGAGAGGAAGTGACTGCTGAAGTGATAAAAATGTTTTGAAATTAGATAGTGTGACAGTTGCATATTCACAAAAGCTGTTATCTAAAAATTTTTAAAAATAATAATCTGTGGGCCGAGCCCGTGGTGCACTCGGGAGAGTGCGGCGCTGGGAGCGCAGCAGTGCTCCCGCCGTGGGTTCGGATCCTATATAGGGATGGCCGGTGCGCTCACTGGCTGAGCGGGGTGCGGCAGGTCTCAAAAAAAAAAAAGAAAAAGACAAAAAAAATAATAATAATCTGTTATTTCCATTTTTGTTTAGCCCTTTTATTTTATTTTAATCACATAGCATCTTTGGACGATGAAAGAAGGGGTGAAGAGGGACAGTAAAATCTCAGTCTTACTCTGGGGAGAGACCTTGTGAAGTGGAAATGTGGTATTTTATTTATTTTTTTAATCTGTAAATGTGACCTTTTATTAGAATAGGGAGCCTGAGGTAAACCATGTCAGCATGGGTTGAGCTGTGGGAGATGCAAATACACCGGCAACACCTGGCTTCAGCTCCCGTAAACCCACACTGGTTGGACAGTGTAAACTGTGTTCCCCAGGGGAGAGTGGCTTCGGCTCTTGGCTGGGGAAGGGGCGTGGGGAATAGAAGGGGCTTTAAAACCGTCTTCTCTGTGCTTTTGCTCAGTTCGTCCATCACTCAGTCAAAGCACCTATGTCTCTGGAAGAACTTGAGAAGTTGTTAAGGACAAAGGTAGCCAACCTGTATGACAGAATGTGAGTGCTGGACTTGGGATAGAGTCCTAGCTCCACCACTTGCTAGCTGGGTGAACTTGGGAAATTGACACAACCTCTCCAAGCCTGTTTTCTCATCTGCAAAATAGGAGTAACAACATTTGCAAGGTTGTCTATGGATTACCCCAGAAGCTGTATGCAAAAGTGTTTGACAATTCTTATTGGTTGCATTTGTATCTGAAACTCCTGGTAGAGTCATTTTTATAACATCCCTAAATAACAAGCTTTTTTTTTTTTTTTTTTTTTTTCCTTTTTCATGACCGGTAAGGGGATCGCAACCCTTGGCTTGGTGTCACCTGCACCGCGCTCGGCCAGCCCTATATAGGATCCGAACCCGCAGTGGGAGCACCACACTCTCCCGAGTGCGCCACGGGGCCGGCCCCCTAAATAACAAGCTTTAATGGGTATTAACCATTCATGTCCCTTCACATGGTGTCACCTGCACCGCGCTCGGCCAGCCCTATATAGGATCCGAACCCGCAGTGGGAGCACCACACTCTCCCGAGTGCGCCACGGGGCCGGCCCCCTAAATAACAAGCTTTAATGGGTATTAACCATTCATGTCCCTTCACATATCGCACATGCCAGAACAGGATGCAAGTACGGCATGCACGCCATTTACGACAGTAAGAATGCATGCTCACAGTCTCTTCTCACGTGCTCTCTCATGTAATCCTTGCAACAACCCTATGAGGTGGGTGCTGTTAGTTTCTGCTTGTACAGATAAGAAAATTAAGACCCAAAGAGCATAGATTATTTAACCTGTCATGCTACAGGGTGATAGAGAGTAGAAATTGCCAAGTGTTTGAACAGGAGGCAGAAGACAGCAGTGGTTAAGCACATGGACTGTTTGAATCCCAGCCCCAGCACTCACTACCTGTGGGACCTGGGGCAACATACTTCTCTCTCTGTGTCAGTTGTCTCATCTGTGAAAAGGGATAATAACAGTAACCACCTCGGCGGGTGTTTTAAGGATGAAATAAGTCGATACACATAAGACAAACAGAACAGTGTCTGGCACTGGCACAGAGTGTTAGCTATGATTAAAAATTCATGATGAAAGAATTTAATCATTAGTGAAACATCAACCAAAAATGTTAGGTTGCCAATAATTAATATAACCTACTTGGTGTTACTTCTGTGTTGGTTCATCTTTTAGCAATTGCTCGATATTGGGATTTGTTTTAGATGTTGACAAGTTTTATGACAACTTCCCAGGCCACCAAAAATGGCTTCATCCTCAGAGCACAGCTAGTCATTCCCATCTAGGGGACCCCCTTCATGCCATCTCTGTGGAACCCAAGGCTCAGAAAGCACAAAGAGCCTGCATAATGTGACACATCAAATGTATGACAAAGCTCAGACTGGAAACCAGGTCTCCACTGACTTAAGCCCATTTGAAAGACAGTGGCCAGGTCTAGGACTGTGAGGGACTTGAGGACTGTGGACTACAGTGAGAAGCTTCTCCCAGGAGTTGGCAAAAGCCATTAGACATTTTCCTAAGAGAGGCGCATGATGGTCATCTTTGTTCTTTTGTGATCTGCCAACAGGAAATCCTCCCATGACACTTCTGAGAATTTTCACACAAGGACAGAGATACTAAATATCTGACTGATAGAGCAAAGCGGGCGGGGGGAGCAATAAATTCCTCCGGCACATGTTCACTGATGAGCTGAATGCTTTATACATCTTGCAACTGCACAGATGCGTCATGGCCTGCTGGGGGCTGGGTAATGTGAACAGAGTGGTGCTTGTGTCTGCGCAGTGGGAGGGCTCTGTCCTGGGACCATTTCTAAAGGGGCTGTGGGGTGGTGGGGGTGGCATCCCATCTTGGGGGCTGCCACAACTCCTCAAGGGGCCAGGGCCAAGGAGGTGGGAAGCTGCTTTGTTTCACTTCCCCACCCCAAGAATTCTGCTTCAGCACACGAATTTCCTGCCAGCCTGCATTCTTTACTTCCTTTCCCTCTCCAGGCTTTAGCTCCTCAGCTTCAATCTAGGCCCAATGATTTGGGCCCTGACTCCTCCTACAGTGAACTGTCTGGATGCCAGGGAGCCAGTGGCAGATGCTCTTGAATCCTGATCATGGGATGGGGCTGGCCACTGTGACAGGACTGCTCTGAGCTCACCTCCCACATGATGCACTGGAAGTCCAGCATCTTTTTGGTATGACAGCCTGAGGATTTGTCAGTGAAGGGATCACAAGTTCACGATGGTGTGACCTCCCCAGTGCCAGCTCTCTGGGCCTCTCTCCTGCAGGCTGGGCTCCATCTTCTAGCTGCACACCCCTGCCTTCTGTAGGGAAGGGCCAGGAGAAGAAAAGGGTCAGTCTTAGAACCAGGGCATTTGGGTTCCAGCCTAGGTACCACCAACTCATTGTGGACCCAGGGCGAGTCTGAGCCTGACTCTCCTCAGGGCCTCAGCCGCCCATGTGCAAAGCAAGAGGATGGATGAAAGAGCCCCAACAATCCTAGAAAGTGAGAGCAGGAAGGGATCTTAGTGGTCATGGCACTTGCCATTGACAGATGAGGAAACTGAGGCTCAGAGAGTCAATCCAAGCTGACTCAGCGAATTCGTGGCTGAATGGGACCTGGGTTGTGGGTTCTGTCTTGACCCCCAGGTGGGCCACATCAGTCTGCACTTCCTGTAAGGTCCCTCACAGCTGGAAACCCCAAGGACCCTGTGTGTGTAGTTACCTCCTGCTCTGCTCTTTGGGAAGCCTTCCTTTGGAGTCAGTGGCCTCCAGCTGACTTGGACAGGGCCACTGTTTAGTGGGAGTTGACTCCTTGAGAGCAATTCTCCAGGGCTGCCTTAAATCCATCCTGAAAGTAGGCAGGCTGGGAATTGGAGTCACTCACAGCACTCACACCGAACTCTCCAGACTTCACCTTGACCAGGGCTAGAGCCAATCAGCTAGTCGCAGTGGAATTTTCCCTCCTGCTTTCTCATTGTATTAATATACCCACTTCTGCCAAGGTGTGCACTTGCGGGTTGCGTGGCTGGATGACTCCTCTTCCTCTCGGCTTGGGCTTACTTGCTCTCCTTCCAGCTCTCCTCCTCACTTCGTCTTCAGCTGCCTCCCACCTCGCTGGGCTCCTCCTGCTATCTCAGTAGCCCATTCTCCCCTGGCACTGCCTTTGCTCTTGGCAAGCCTTCGCGGCTCTGCAGATCCCAGTGCCTCCTGCCCAATCAGACAGAGCGGAGATGCACTCCAAAGGGGCAGAGGCCCTGAGCAGGGACTTGGACCCCAGGACTGAGCTGAACCCACTGCTGCCTGAGCAGATGTTTTAGCAAGGAGAGAAGTCTGGTGGGCTGGAGGCTGGGCTGCAGGGACAGGGCCACCTGAGCAACTTGGGGCAGCAGGCAAGGCAGGTGGTCAGAGGCAGTCCCAGTCCACAGGTAGCTCCACTTCACAAGACTGTGTCTATGCAGACCAAGCCTCTGTGTGGATGAGGGCTGCACCTGTATGCTATGAGGCTCTGCTAGGAGACATAGGCTGCATCTACATGGAGCCTGACTCTCTAAGGAGATGCAGAAGGTGTCCATGTGGGAGGATACTCTCCAAGGAGAAGAGAGCCATGTCCCCACAGGATAAGACTCTGTTAAGAGATGCAGGCTGTGTCTATGTTGAGCCCAGCCCAGCAGGCAGATGCAGACTGCATCTCCGCAGAACCCAGAACTGCCACGAGAGGCAGACAGTAAAAACAGAGACCAGCACCCACCCAGAAAATGCAGGCAGTGCCAACACTAAGGACTGTGGCTTTTCTCTATGATTCAGACTGCCAGTGTGTGGACCACAGCCCTGCAGAGAAACAATGACTGGTCCACCCAGGAACGCGGCTCTTCAAGACCTCCCATGGTGCACATGGTGCACAGCTCTGCGTGGTGGTGCTGGCTGGGTCAGCACTGAGCGAAGTTTCATAAGGAGATGCTGGTGTATGGGTGCAAGGAGGCTCAGTGGAGAGGTGCAGATGACATCCATACAAGATGAGCCTGGACGGGCTGATGCACACCATGGCCACACAGGAGCAGCTCTGAACCACATGCAACCTGAATACAAGGAGCACAGTTCGGTGTGCAGACTCAAGCTACATCTATACAGGACCAACTCCACAAGACGATGTTGGTGGTGTCAACAGCTGCTCTGCAAATGGCCATAAGCTGTGTCTCCATAAGCCAAGGCTCTGTGTGGAGACACAGGCTGTGTCTGCACAGAGCCAGACTATAGCTTCCCAGAACAAAGCAGCAGGTTCCCAGGATGAGGCTGCACCTGCCCCCAATAAGGCTGTGTCTTCAGAGAATGAGGCTATGACTACTTAGAACGTGGTTGCATTTGCAGAGAACCACGCAGTGTCTCTACAGAACCACATAGCTTCTACACAAAACAAGTCCTCTCAAGGAACCTCCACCTGCACCAAGCACAAGACAAGCCCCTACCTGTGTAAATGCACCAGACTATCCCATGGAGACACAGCCACATCCACAGTGTGCAGGACTCCCGTAGGCACCAATACCTGGATGAGCACAGAAAGGCCCTCTGCACCTAATTACAGCCAGTGTAGGCATGAGCTAGGACTGCTGGAAGACATGCAGCCTGCATCTACACAGAGTGCAGGTCCACATTGGGTCAGCACAGAGTGGCTCTGTGCACGTGCTCTCTAACTGCCTACTGAGGAGCCAGGGCTCTACCTGCCAGCGTTGCCTGCCTCCACAGCCAGCACCCAGAGAAGCTCAGCGCCAGCCGCTGCAAGAGAAAACTTGTTGCACCTAGCCAGGGATCTTTGTGAAGACTCACCCTGTGTCCACACCCAGTGGACCTCCTCAAGGAACTGCAGCCCGGGTGAGTAAAACCAAAAGAGCTGCTGCAAGGAGTCGCTGGCTGCTTCCACCTGACGCATGGAGCCTGAACCTTCACTAAGTGCAGCAACTCGAGGAAGTACAGCCTAGGCTGGCAGAGCAGAAGGAGGTGCTGCAAGGAGTCACTGACTGTTTCACCCTAACAAGGCCACCCACTGGAGGCTCTGCCCATGTCTACATTAAGCCCAGCTCAGTAAGGATCTGGATCTGGGCCCGGCAAGCTTCTACCGGGGGACACAGGCTGCATGTTAATGGAGCAGAGGTCTATGAGAAGACCAAGCTGCCTCCACGCCCACCACGGCACTGCTAAGAAACACAACCAAACAAGCCTCCCTGTGGGGCCCTGGCAGCAGCTCCCGAGAGTAGAACTCCAAGCACAGGTACAAGCTGCACCTATGTGCAACGCACTCACCACCGTCAAGTCCTGCCCCCTTCCACCCCCAGCAGTAGGCAGCTAGAAGGGCACTGCCAGTGTGTGCAGCCTTGCTCAGTCGCTGAGAGTTTGCTGTGTCCCCCTGCTCTCCCCCACTGCCCATAGGGCAACCCCCACCCCCCCACACACTGCGTCCCTTTTCCCCCTCTCTCTGAGCCTCATACATGTCCCCAAGGCACTAGGCAGGTCTCTCTGCTGGGTTCCAGAAGCCTGGCATTCCCAGATTTGGACAGAGAGTCCCACACATACCCCAGGGTATGGAGCTGTTTCCCTTGTGCAAACTCACGTGCAGGTCTTAATCTGTATAAGATATTCCTAATACATCTGAAAAACTGCCAGTGCCTGGTTCTGTTTCCCTCTGGTTGGGAGACTTCGGATTCATAGCTGTGTGTGGGGGGAGCTGGGCAGCATTGGGACAAGGGGTGGGGAGATGGCAGTGGCACTGTTCCCGGCAGAAGGATCCCTGTGAAGAAAGACCTGAGGGTAGGAAAGCATGGACTACGTTGAAGAAGCAGCAAGTCGCGCATATTTTCTGCAATATGGTTGGTTTTGTCTCTTGGGCTCCCTTAGCCAGTTATATGACGCTCCATCAGCATGTGGCCCCCTGGTCCCCATTGCCAGCTCCTCTGTAACTCTGCCCTCGAAGGTCAGAGCTCCTCACGGGGCTGCCGCAGCCCTCTTCCCTTTTCCTCTCACTACACAGTCCCCAGCAGTCCCGACAGTCCCCAGCATTTCAGGTAGTTACCGTCTACAATGGCACTGCCTAATAGGACTATCTGCAGTGATGGAAATGCTCCATAGATGCATACCCAGCACAGTAGCCAGGACCCATGTGTGGCTACTAAGCTACTGGATATATGACTAGAGCCACTGAGGAGCTGCAGCTTTAACTGTAATTAATTTAAACTTTTGTCTTTTCTATTTTTTAATTGTAAAATATATGTAACATAAAATGTGCCATTTTAACCATTTTTAATCGTACAATTCTGTGGCATTAATTACACTCACTGTGTTGTGCAACCACCACTACGTCAATTTCCAAAACTTCTTTTATCACCCCAAACAGAAATTCTGTACTCCATTTTTTAAAATTAAAATAAATTTAAATTTAAATAGCAACACGTGGCTAGTAGCCACCATATTGGATAACAAGGCTAGAAGCCAGGGATGTCCACATTAGCATCTCCAGCCTAGAGCTCCCCGCTGCTCTGAGCCCCGGTCCTGGATACCCAACTGCCTAATGGGCACCTCCCCCTGGGTACCCTCCTGGCACCTCAAACTCTACATCTCTAAAACCGAACTCATCGTCCCCATCCCCACACCCCCGTAGGACTCCTCGTGGGTTCCCTCTTTTACTAAATGGCGCCACCAGCCACCCAATGGCCTGACTCGGAAACTCACGAGTCATCTCAGATGCCTCCCATTTACTTTGCTTCCGCAGCCTATTATTTCCAAGCTCTGTAGATTCTGCTTTCTTAAAGTATTTCAAGTGGGCTCCATCTTCTCCCTCCCCATCGCTATTTCTGAGGGCCGGGTCCCTCCTCCACACTATCTGACCATGACTCTGCCCCCTCCCACCCCTTCACTACCATGCCCCTGCCTCGCCACGCCCCCCCAGCCCCTGCTGCCAGAGGCTGGCCAGTTTCCTGGCCCCTGGCCCTAGACACTGGAGCAGAAAAGTTCCACTATTCAGGTGCTGCCCAGCCCCCACCCTACCCCCAGTGCGGGGAGCCCGGAAGGGAGCTCTCTGCAAAGACAAAAGACCTCAGCAAGCTTGGGAAAATGAGAACATGGAAGAGGAAGAGGCTGTCCTGGCTTCTGGACGAGCCCCCCAGGCTAGCCAGGAATCAGGGGGAGCAATTGTTTCATATGAGGAGCCCCACAGATTGGGACTCAAATCCTAGCTCTGCTGCTGAATGGCTGCCTCAGTGTCCTCTTCTGTAGGATGGGGATGTTTATCTTCCACCCTTCACTGCACTGTGAGAATTACAGAAATCAGTGGAGGGGTAGGAGTCTGCTGTGTCATAGGTACCAGCTTAGCTTCCTCAGGGGCAGAGATTACTGGTCCTGGCTCACAGGGGCGGCAAGAGAGTGGCAGCATCTCAGAGATACTCCAAGAGGCCATAGACTTGTCAACTGGAGTTCAGAAAGGAGCAAATGCCCTCTAGGAAAAGTGGCCAAACGAAGTCACATACAACTCCGTTTCTAGAAACACCTTAATAAGCCCTGGGTGTTCCCCAGATGTCGGTGTGGCTAATGGGCAAGCACTCCAGTAGGGAGGTTTCTGTCTCTGGGCCTTTGCCACACTTGAACCTGGAGAGCTGAAAGGGGAAGTGGGTGCCTGGTGACAGTGTGCTCCCTGCTGGCCCCTGCATGAGCTGCTGAAGGACTGCTTCCCTCTCCCAGAGCCTAGTGGTCATTAAGTCATTTAAAAAGAGTGAACCTTTTACTAAGAAAGAAACAGAGAAACGCCACACTTGAGGAATGAGTCATCAGCACTAAATGTCTAGCTGAACCTTCTGATAGCAAAGACAGCTTTTTTTTTTTTTTTTCTGTAGGTTAATTCTGTAGGCAGTCAGCATATACAGCATCATTTCTGCCTCATTTGGTGAAAATTTAGCTATTCCCAAGGCCAGCTCCCCAGGGGGACTGCCCTTGCCTTTGATGGTCTCTGAACAGGATACACCTTAGGTCCTTTTCACTGGAGAAGGGGAGGCAGGACACGTGGCTTTCACTGAGCTGCAATGCAGAGCCTTTCCCTGGCTGGGCTACAGGGGTCTCTGTTTTGAAGACTCTGGACTGGTCTAAAGTAAGCCTCTGGCCTGGGCTCCTGTTTTGCTCTTAGCCCCTGGGACCACAGGCTGTGACTCTCCCCCAGAGAATGCCCAGGTCCTGGCAAGGTATTTCTGCAAGTGGAGTTGTATTTGGCCACTTCCCTGTGGGGCATGCAGCCAGAGGCAAGAGAGAGATGACTAACGAACAAGCCCTAAAGACACTCCCAGGTAGGCCTGACTGCAGGGCCCGTAGACATTACTTGTCCTCCCTTATTGTACAGCAGGGACAATGGAAGCTTTGGGAACAGCGGTGCCCTGCCTGGCATCACTCCACCCTGCAGCACTCATTGCCTTTCCTGCACTGAAGGGTGCAGCTTGAAATGGGGCTCTTCTCTAAGCCAGTGTCTAATTCCTAAGTGAAAACCCAGTCTCAACATAACTCTGCCCACATGTTGCAAGTGCACTGATCCTGGGCCCTGGCTGGGGACAGGGACACGTACATGTGCTTTTAAGCAGAATGCCTAACCTTGCACAGGACTCTGGATCTCTCCAACCACCGCTGTTCCTCTTGTGGAGGCGATGAGGCCCGCAGGGCTTCCCTGTGACTTTCCACAGGAATCTTTGCTGACATAAAAATAGACTACTCAGACATTTGAATGCAGTTCTCACTCTCTTTCTAAATCGGGGAAATTGCTCTAACATAGTGTTAGATACATGGTGGTGAGAAGAGATTGCAAGGGACGCGACAGAACAGGGGACAGGAGGCCTGCTCCTTCACCAACAGTGACTTCACGGCCTGGCAACTGTGCTGTTACTTACCTGACCTTTCAAAAGATACTCCCAGGTAGGGGCATGCCCTCTGGAAATGTGGCTTTTGTTGTAGAGCACTAAAGATTTAACGAGCAGAAAATTCAACACCCCCCCTCCAACCTGTTTTATAAATGGACTAGCTGAAGCTGAGAGATTCAGGTAAGTTCAATATACGTTTCCTGGCTATCTTCTGAGATTGACAGCCCCTACTGATTGCTCTTTCTCCTACAGAGACATGAAGGCCATTGCTGTACTGGTCCTTAATGCTTTCCTGATGAGTCAAACAATGTCCCTGCCTGGGGCTTTCTGCTCTCTCTAACTGCAGGCGTACCTGGCATGAACACTCAAACATATGGGACTCGCTCCCAGGGTCAAGTTGCTCCATGTGGTCCACTCTTCCTAATCATTGCGTCCACAACCCGGTGAGAATCAACTTGCTCATTTCAAAGACCGTGCACTCATTTCAAACACTAACGAGGGTGATGGCACCTGGCAAATTTAAGTCCAGTAGTGCCATATGCAAAGGCCCCAACTAACTATACGGTTGCTGGGCAAGTCTGGCGGACTGTACCCCTCAGGCCCACCAACCTGCCAGGGATAGGACAGTACTGGCGACTCTGCCTGCCCTCGCCCTAAATGCACCTCAAGCCCTGTGGGCTCTTGGTCACCTTGCCTCCGGGTGTTGAAGAAGACAGCTCTTGAGCTGGGCTCAGCCATTTCTTCTCTCTTAATTGCCGGTTCTCCTGCAATTAGTGGATTCTAATCACTTATGCACATTTGGAAAAGGCAGAGGACATGGGGACAGAGGGCACAAGGGGAAGAAGCTCATCATTTCCCTGGATGCCAGCCAGGGCAGCACCTATGATCTGACTGCAAGTTCTGCCCTTCCCCCTGCCTGCCCTTCCCCCTTGACGCCTTCTCCGGGTCGGCTACGGCAGTGTCAGCCTGCCAGCGTGGTCCTCCCTGTTTGCCCCGCTGCTTCAGCTCAGAAAATGTGTGTGGTTTGGTTTGGGGGCCGTGGGAGAGGCACGAGCATGAGCTTCGAACAGCCAAAGGCCTTTCACATAAGGAAGGGGGTGTAGATTTCATGTGAGTGATTTTCGGGGCCCCTTGCTGGCTGACAGATGCTAATCACAAATCTCACAGAGGAGAGAATTTCTCATCATGGGGAAGCTCAAGCCAAGGCTGGACTACTGTCTGTCAGGGAAAGCCAGCCAGGGCTGCGAGGCTAAGGGGCTGGGATTTCTCGGCTCCCATGGCCAGAGCCATTCCTGCGGCCCATAGCCATATCTTGGCTCTGCAGCCCCCAGTGTGCCATCTTGTCCCCAGGGCTGTCCAGTGGCCTCCCAGGGTTCCCCGAAGGGTGGTGTCTCTACGTGGATCCAGCCCAGGGATGGGAGTGGCAGTTTCCATCCCAGGCCCCAGGGGAGGTGGTCTGGACCTACCCTGGGACATGTACTAAGAATCAGAACAGGCTCCAAAAAGCTCGATAAGCTTGCGGCAGCCTTGGAGTTCCCAGTCACAGTGGGGACTTTAGACATCAGGGCTCTGAAGATGGCAGACTGGTCTGAGCCTATGTCCTACTGGAGTCATGGTGGTGACAAGGTGGGCAAGCTGACAGCCTTGTGAGCAGATTTGCTAAATGACGGGGTGGCCGCACTTGGCATTCACTCTTCTCTGCCAATGGCCTTTCGGGGCAGTCTCTTCTGCTGGGCTCCTACTGCTCTCTCCACCTGGGGATGCTGACTGTCATGGTGGAGACCCACTTTCTGGCGGGCTTTCTCGGTTTCTTTTCAGGTGACACATTTTGACTTCAGTGCTCTCTTCACAAAAAACTTATGTCATTAGCAGCCACAACATAGAATTCTTCTTTCTTCTTATCTTGCCAGCCTGTGCTACCAAAGGCTCCAGCAGGCATTGGTGCCCAGCCTGAATCATGCATGAGATGCCTTGTTTCTCTGACATCCTCTTCGTCCTCAGGCTTCAGTTCATGTACGGCTCTGGTACATGAACAATTGTACCCCAAAGACATCCCTGTCCTAAGCCCCAGAACCTGTGAATATGTTACCTTACATGGCAAACGTGAATTTGTAGATGTGATTAAGTGAAGGATCTTAAAATAAGGAGATTATTGTGGATTATTTGGGTGTGCTCAAGGTAATCACAAGGGTCCTTAAAAGGTTTAAGATAGAGGCAGAGGAATCAGAGAAGGAGACGTGATGACAGAAACCGAGTTCAGAGTGATGCCTTGCTGGCTTTGAAGATGGAGGAAGGGCCACAAACTAATGAATGAAGTAGCCTCTAGAAGCTGGAAAGGGCACAGAAACAGATTCTTCCACAGAGCCTCCAGAAGGAACACAATCCTGCCCGCACCTGGATTTTAGCCCAGTGAGACTCATTCTGGACTTCTGACCTCCAGAATTGTACGATAATCAATTTGTCCTGCTTTTAAGCCACTAAGTGTGTGGTAATTTTTTACAGCAGCAGCAGGAAACTGATAGAGTGGCTAATGGTGCTTAAACAAGAACCAGAGACACACCCACCAGCTGTCACTGGTTGAAGCAATGTGCTGTGGAGAACAGAGTGGGCAGGCAACTCCGAGTTTGAATCCCAGCTCCTCCACTTCCAGGGAGTGGAGTCTTCAGTCAACTCACTTAACTTCTCTGAGCCTCAGTTTCCTGCTGTGTAAACGGGGAATACTACAATCACAGTGCTCAGGTCTGCTGTTTAGTTTATTGTACTGATATTGATTATCCGCTTTTGCGAATCATACCAAGGTTACGTGAGGTGCTGTAACATTGGGGAAGCTGGGAGAAGGGTATATGTGAACTCTCTGTACTATTTTAGCAACTTCTCTAAGTCTAATTTGGTTATATTTATTTATTGGAAATCATTTTAAATCACTTAAAAAATTTTAAATCACTATCCTTAGAGATATGGTGTGGACATAGTTGAGTGCTTGGCACACCGTAGGTGCTCAACGTACAAACGGGACCAGTTGTGGCTAGTGCCTGCTGTTTCTGTTGCATGGCATGCCACCTTCAGGAACATTCTAGAGAAAGTCCCAAAGATGCACCTTCCTCATGGATGATGACATCAAAAATACTAACAAACAGAGTGGGAGGAAAGGATATGGCACTGGACAAGATCCTTGCCAGGCTCGGGTTGCAATAGAAAGAGTTGGTGTCAGACACACCCCAGGTAAAGGGAGATATAGGTGCTCATGGAGCGTCTCCCAGGGGAGCAGCCGGGCCTGCTTGTCTATTCACGCAGGGAGGTGGTGTGCCAGGGCCTGGGGTAGGGTTAGCCATTGTCCCAGTTGGGGCACTGTTGCCCTTGCTCCCAGCCACTTGTCCCTCTCAGTCTGCACCTTGAAAAGAGATGATCCTGCAGGTTTCTTTGTACATTCGTAGTCAACAGATTCTTGTTTGTCTTTTCTTTCTTAACTTAAGCAGTTTATCATGCAGCTCCCAGGACCTGAAGGGATACCTGCTCTTTAACCAAGATGCTGAATTTGGCTTCACCAGAGAAGCCAAATTCAGGAGTTCTCTCCAGGGCCACCTCTCATTTGTCACATTTATAGGCAAGGAGTCAGGAGTAAAATGAGACAGATTTCTATGCATGACATGATCAATGAGGCCCTTTTACTGTTGATCACAAAAATAATCCAAACATGTAGGGGTCCCATTACTAGGGATGGGTGACATCGTGCTGGCTTCTGTTGCTTTCTGGGGGTAAGTCACAGTGATATCAGCTATGTTGACCATGCAGAGGAAAGGGGCCTTGGTGAAAGCAGTGGCGTGTGTCTCCAAAGGTCTCAGCTGGTCAGCTTGGGCCCAGCCTGCCTCTTCCACGGCCCGGATTCCAGAGGCTGAAGGCTCTGCTGGCAAGAACAGAGCACCCAGCCCCCTGCTAGTCTTCCCCTGTCCAGGGGCCTCTGATGGCGGTAGGGTGGCCTCTGCTTCCTAGGAGCCATGCCTTGGCCATCTTGGTGCACACAGGGCTTCCCATCCATCTACTCTTAGGGCACACAGGAAGAGGCACTCCTTGGAGGCCCTCTGAGCGGCCTGGTTCTCAGGTGCCTTCCCATAATGCATCTCCTAGCCACTCTGCACGCCGCTGCAAAACACAGGCAGACAGGCGAGGACAATCGCCGACAGTCTCAGCGCCAGCTCCAGTGCAAAGTCAATAGTCACACGGTGGGTCTCTGCTTTAAGACACTTGGCTGTGATAGGGAACGTAAGGCTGCTATTTTTCTCCCTCACCAAAGGGCTTAAAGTGCACGTGTTCTGCCACTTCCAATGGACCTGGCCAGGCTGAACATACTTTCCCAGATAAATCAACCGCAGGCAGTCATCTCCCAAGGTGAAAGCGAGGCACCAGACCGAGCAAGCTTTAGGGGAAAGACAGGAAGGAAGGTGCTGCAATGGGGCTTCCAGCAATGCACATGGCAGGACCAGGGAGCTTGTCCCTGAGGTGAAGTCCTGGTCTCCAGTGTGGCAGTTTTTTGGCAACAAAGGGATCACCCTGGTGCTGCCAGGTTGTGTGGTGCTGGGCAGCTGTGGCACTTCTCTCGGCCTCCTCTTCCTTCCAGCCAAACAGAGATGCAGCCCCTGCTTAGCCTGCCCCGTGGCTGTCCCCAACAAAGCTGTGGCCCAGGACCCTCCTAGGCTCTCACTGGCCAGTGTTCTAGAATGTCTACTCCAATAGGCCCATTTTACAGAGGAGGAAACTAAGGCCTACGGAAGGAAGGGACTGGACTGAGGCGCCCCAGCCAGGAAATTACGTCCTTTCATCTGTCTTTGTTTTTAATTAAATGTTTTTACTTTGAGATAATGGTAGATTCACAGGCAGTTGTAAAAATAATACAGTGAGTTGCCATGTGCCCTTTAGCCCCAATGGGACGTATCTCATTTTTGGAAATGAGGCTGAGATGGGGGTGTGTGAGGGCTGGGGTAGGACAGGAGGGAGTGAGAGAAACAGAAAAGGCTGCTGCTCACTCGGAGCCAGGTCTGATGTGCTTTATCCCAAGCTGAGACCACAAAAAGAATGTCTTTCTTTGCCTTTTTGCTGTGTTCAGGGCTATTGAGAAAGTGGATTCTGAGAGCCCGTGTTGGCCACGTCCCCATTTGCTTCCTCCAGGCCTTCTCCCACGCTCACCCCACCCCCTGCTCCTGCTCCCACTTCCTTTCATTTGAAGAATGGGAGGCCCTGCAAATGGAAGGTGCTGGAAGGCTCAGCATCCGATCTGCATCAGAAACTTCCCAGCATCCCGGGAGCAGGCAGCTGTTTGGCCGACACAGCCAGAGCTGGTCCACTCGGCTGGAACACGTGTGCTGGGAATCACCGGCTTTCCTCACATCTGTCACTTCTCTCCTCTCCCTCGCTCTCCCAAGGCTCCAAAGACCAGGTACCGGCCATTTCCACAGCCTGTTGTTTATCAAAAAGCCCAGCTCTTGATTGGTAGGTCTCCATGGTCAAGTCTCATCTTTACTACTTCTCAAATTCCTAAATACCAGCAAGTGATTAGAATTCATCCTGACAGACAACAGCACTTGAGACATTTTTGGCTAAAAAGTTTAGCCTTGGTCTTCTTTGCCTTGGGGTGAACTGGGCCAGCCCTTTCATAGCCTCTTGAGCACTGACCATATTTCAATTTGGTTTGCGTAGTTGGGAGCAATTGTTTGCTACACCCAGCTCTTGTATAACCCCTGCCCGAAGTGGCCCCAGAAGGGGCTCCAATCAGCTCATTCAGTGTAGTGGATTGAATTATGTGCCCCCAAAACTCACTGAAGCTTGACTTGTGTGCCCCAAGTTTTATGTATTAGAAACTTAGCCCCCACTGTGACTGTTAAGAGGGTGGGAAATCCTATTACGGTAATTGTAAGGTGGAGCCTTGAAGAGGTGATTGGACTGTAGGACTGTGCAGTAGTCTATGAATTAAAAATGGTGGTCAGGGGCGTGGTTCTGAGGGCTTTAAAAGAAGAGGAGAGTCTGTCTCTCTCTCTCTCTCTCTCTCTGCTTCCACCATCTTGCAATGTGAGACCCCTGGGTCACTGTTGCCACCACCAGATGGACTTTGGACTTCCCAGCCTCAGAAACTGTAAGCAATAAATTTTGTTTTCTTTATAAATCACCCAGTTCCGTGTATTCTATTATAAGCAACACAAACGGACTAGTGCACTCAGTTTGTGTAAATGCTCCCCTAGTCAGGCTCTTTACTTCCCAGCCGCGGTGAAGGCATCTCGCTGTATTATTTCTTACAACTGCATGGGAATCTACTATTATCTCAAAGTAAAAATGTTTAAATAAACTACAGAGCAAAACAAGATGGACGTGTGCGGCTGGGGACAGGGTGCTGTCACACACAGAGGTGACCTGAGAGAGAAATGACCTATTCAGAACCAGAATGTGTGGGCAGGCTGTGGAGGGGTATTTACAGCAGGAGCGAAGCCACTCTCATTACTTCTGGCCTGAACAGTATAGGACAGCTTGATGGAACTTCCTGTGATGATGGCGATGTCCCAGATCTTTGATGTCCGGTATGGTAGACACTAGCCACACAAGTGTCTACGTACACTTGGAAGTGTGGCTACAGAGCCCATGAAGTGTGGGCAGTGCAGCTGAGGAACTGGTTTTTTAATTGTATTTCATTTTCATTTAAGTCAAAATAGCCACATGTAGCTAGTGGCTATCATAGTGGGAGTACACACTATGTGAGCCCAGAAAAAATCCTTTGTAATTTGCCCATGCCTACTCGCTACACTATGCCACCTCAGTCTCAACAACGGGTGCTTCCTTTCTGAAAATGTTGCTTTTTCTTGCTAAGAGTTTGGTCAAACCCCAAGCACAGCTCAATTTTCATAGGCTGAGTAAGTGGCACAGCCTGGCCTTGCCAAGCATCTCTTTCTGATGCTCGGGAGCCTACCTGGGTGTGGTGCACACTCATGACCGGCTGGCAGGCTGCAGCACACACTTGGGTCCCAGCCTCAGGATCCAAGGGCATGGCTTTGCAGTCAGATTCAGTTTTTGGTGACCTTCAGCTACAATCCATATGGCATCTCCCAGTATGGCTGGGGAAGCCTTGCTCATTACCCAGCAGGGGGAAGTGTGCATGGAGTTGAGGGTAGGGAGGAGAAGCAGGGTGAGAGGCTTTAAGCCCCCTTGGAACCCAGCCCTGGGGCCTGGGGAGGAGGCCGAGAACTCCAATTGCCATGGGCAGATCTGGATGCAGATAGCAGACAATAGGGTCACAGGGAAAGCCCCTGGATCTCTGAAATTCCAGCATCTACTGTAGTATTTCCTGAGTGCCTGCATGTGGCACACAGAAAGTATGAAATCCATAGGACCATGGTGTCTGCCCAGACCACTGGCATCAAAGCAGACCCCCCTGTTTCCACTCAGGAAAGGAAGGCAGGCTCACCAACGCCAGGCCTGCCTCCTTCCATCCTATGGCTTCTCAGAGCTCAGGCCAGCCAAGGTAGACGCCTAACTCCCCCCTGCCAAACTTTGGCCTGAACCACACAAAGCCTGGGCTGGGTGCTGGGGAAATGAGTGTGAGAAAGAGAGAAAGGCAGGAACGCTCATGTCCAAGGCCTCTGAGCCTTGGGGATGGGAGGGGAGGAGGAGGGAAAATTGATCCCGAGGGCAGGGGGAGGATTGAAGGTGGGCCCTAAGAAGTGGAAATGGGATGGAGTGGAAGGACGGGGGATCTAGCATTACACAGATCTGCGTACAAATCCCAGCTTTGACACATATTGGCTGTGGGTGTGCAGTTAACATCTCTGTGCCTCAGTTTTCTCACCTGTAAAATGGAAGTAATAATACTGTCCCTATGTTTTAGGACTGACACGGGGACCTGGCTGAATGAAAAGTTAACGTAAAAAGCACCTAGTCCATACATAGATGTACTAGGGCCTTAGTACAAAGTAGAGATTTTTAGAACTATTACAGAAAGGTAGGCTGCCCCAGACAGCAGTGGGGCTGAGAAGAGAAGGGCAGTTTGGGCCAGGGCAGGGCAGAGGCTGGCACGGAGAGTAGAGTGCATCATGAAAGAGGAGGCTGGGCACACAGGCTGAACACAGATCACAGAGGGCCTGGAAAGTCACATCTTTCTTTGGACTATAGCCTCTAGGCTGTGGGGAGCCATGGACTGATTTGAGCAGGGGGGTAACATGGTCCGAGCTGTGCTGGAACAATACAGACAGTGGAAAATCAGGAAGAGGTTTGAATGGCTTATTCTGCCAGGCCGCTTGGGAAGAAGCCCTGGGAATCCACGGCCCTGCAAAACTCCCAGGGAAGAGGAGCCAAGTGGAGCCTGCTTTTGTGGCAGCATGGTCAGCTGAGAAAAGTGCTGGCACAGCTGAGCAACCCTCGGTGGAAAAGAGGCACCAGCGAGCCACTCGTCCACCAGCTGCCTGCACCTACCCAGCACCAGGGGAAATAGCCCTGCAGCTCTCACTTCTACTGCAGCTTCTTGTTTGAAATTCGTAACTGAGCAAAGTCTTTGCAAGCACCCGATGTCAAAAGGGACTGCAGGCATTCGGCTCCTGCCCAGGAGTTGGGCTGCTACCCTGGAGGCAAACTGAATGCACTCTGTCTCCTGTGGCGACTCTTCTGAGACTCCACCTTGGGAAGAGAGGACTGTAGGGCCCCATTTCTCAGGAGCACAGGGACAGGAAGAGGCAGAGATAGGGGTCCCAGCAGACTGAGTGCTGGCACCAGAGACAGAGCCCAGTGGCAGGCAGCCAGGGGAGCAGGGAGTAAATTCACGAATTGGGTCCCAGGCACGGAATCTGCCTCCCTTCCTGCCCCATCTCCCATCTGAAGCTGCCCGCTATTGCTTAGCACCCCCACCTCCAGCCACTGGGTTCCGACTTCCTGACTGGCAGACTGAGGGGTGGCCCTAGTGCCTCATGCCTGGGAGTCCCATCTGACAACTGGCTAGGTCCTATAAGCATGACTCAGACTCAGGATGGCTTTGAGAGTTCTGGGCAAGTGTGCATGAGCGGCCTGTAGATGGGGCTGCAAAAGCCTCAGCTTATGTGGCAGCAGGGGCTGGGGGCCAGGCAGTGCTTGAGGCTCTAGAAGATACTGAGAATGAACCCAAGGGCTTTTAACCTCATTCCCTTCCCTAAAAAGGCCAACGTTTTGGAAATGAGCACTCCTCTCAGGCACTCCCATTGGGCAGCTAGAGCCAGGCCCTTCCGGGGAATTGTCTTCCCCTGTACACTTCTGTCTGGGGGCAGGGCGGAGGGGCTTTGGAGGCCAGCGCTGTTCTCCTGGAGCACGCCTACAGGAGCTGGTATCCTCAGGAGGCTTGGCGTGAATGCTGAGATGGCATAAGCTCCTATTCTTTGGTAGCAGAACATGCATTTATGGGCTGGGAGAGCCAAGACTTTTGCTAGGTTGCTGGGGAATGGGCCTCATACACCACTAGAATGTCCTAGTTGGTGCCAAGCTATTTTGTGATTTTTGTCTCGTGACCAAATCATGCAGCCAAAAATACAAGCAGCATACCATGAGTATCACTTTACCCTGGTAACAAAAATGATCATTGAAGAAGTATGATAAATAACACAGTTTTGTATCTGTTTTTGCATATTCCATAAGACACTCACAGACTGAGAGCTTGTCAGAGAGGGAGGAGACTGAAGAGACCTTGAGACCAACCTCTACACTTTTAGGATGGGGAAACTGAGTCCCCGAAGAAGTGAAAGTACAGGCAGCACCTTTTGAATTTGGATCACGCCTCATATTTGCAAAATATTTCACCATAACTTAAATTTTCACATGCTCTTCGAGAGGCAGGATGCACAGTGGATAAGAGCAGGTAATCAGGAACCTGACCTCTGGAGCTGGAGACCTACTCGTGCTAGCTGGGGCAAGTCGCGTAATCTCTCTGAGCCTCAGTTTTCTCTTCTGCAAAATGGGTTTATTATGAGAGTTCAATGATATTATACATATAACTTGTTTGGAACCATGCTTGGCACACAGCATGGTCTGTATATAAAATAAGATATATATTTTTTACCTTATTAGGACCCATAAGAACCTCCTCCCAAGTAAGATCATTAGCCCATCTGACAGATCAGAAAACGAGGCTTGCAAAGATTTGTTTGATTTTATATAGCTAGTCAGTGGTTGAGCCAGGAATCAATCCCAGATCCTTACACTCTATGCTTGGGGCCCTTCCCACCAGACTGACCAGATCCCACCTGCTTGCTCACCCACCTCACTTATAAATCAGGACAAGGAAATACAACTTTTTGTTAACCCATGTTGCAGCAAGGAAAACACCATTGCCATACATACTTCTCTAAAGATTTGAGATGACTTATAATAAAAACACAAGTGAAAAGGGGCAGTGGAACTAAACCTTTGAGAGAGAAGTCAGAACCATTCAGAGGAAGGAGAGAGATCATTTCACTGAGACCCAGGGTGAGATCATTGGGACCAAAATACACTTGGCTCTGAGCTTCTTGGCAGCCAGGGCACAGAAATGATGGGAGCAGATTCTGACCAGCATTGCCAATAGGAAAGTTTCTAGATCAGATCAAGAAGTGACCAGGGATGGCAGGGGGCAGCGGGGAGGGGTTGGTGGTGGAGGTGGCAGTGCTACATCATTGCTAAACCTGCTCCACAGCTAAGCTGCACGGACAGAGGAAAGGGAGCACATGTGTGCCATGGTCACATAGACCCAGGCCCGCCCTGGGGGCACCTGTGCTGGAGACATCAAAGGCAGCTGGGTCATGCCAGCACTCTAGCAGGAACACTTACGGGGGCAGGCATGTGACAGGCCAGGACCAACAGGTCTGCAGAGACCAAGGAGCTGGAAAGTGCTCCTTCAAGAGATGTTTGGGTCACAGCAGCACAGCGAGGGAGCTATCGGCATCAGCAGGGAACACTGGAGTCAGTTCCGCAGAATGCTAGGAGCTGCATCCTGGCCTAGACAGGCAGATGTGCAGTGCTGAAAGGCTCAGTGGTGCTCCACCCTTCACACGTCTCTGCCATCAGCCACCTTGACCCTGGATGAAGCCCAAGCTTCCTTCACCTGTGTCAGGGCTAAGGCACTGGAGATGAGGAAACTCTAAAGAGTTGGGAGAATGGAGAGGCCCCGATGGCTTGGAAAAAAGGAACTTGAGCAGCCTTTAAAAACCGTGCTTCATCAAAACACACACATGCTGTTTGTTATGGGCTGCGTTGTGTCCCCAGACCCCCAAATTCATACGTTGAAGTTCTAACCCCCAATACTTCAAAATGTGATCTTATTTGGAAATAGGGTTGCTGCACATGTAATTAGTAAAGAGGAGGTCTTACTGGAGTATGGTGGGCCCTAATCTAATATGAATGGTGTCCTTATAGAAAGGGGAAATTTGGACACAGAGACACGCCAGGGAGAACGCCATGTGAAGATGAAGGCAGAGATCAGGGTGATGCTTCTACAACACAAGGAATGTCAAATATTGCTGGAAAACCACCAAAAGCTAGGAGAGAGGCATGGAACTGGTTACTCCACAGCTTTTAGAAGGAACCAACCCTGCTGACACCTTAATCTTGGACTTCCAGCCTTGAGAACTGTGAGATAATAAATTTCTGTTATTTAAGCCACCACCCAGTTTGTGATATACATTGTTATAGCAGCTCCAGCATACTAATACACATGTACACACACACACACACACACACACACACACACACACTCCTCCTTCCCTATAGGTACAAATTCCATTTTCCAGGCCTGCAAGACATAGGAGACACATTCCTGGAGAAGCAGGGCACAGCAGGGGTTTTGTGTGTGCAAAACATTAGCTGGATTTAAATCAACTTCCCATATATATTTTACGTTGATGCAGAGATGCATTATAAAAATAAACCTCTACCTTTGTGTAGTAGTCTACAGACGCAAAAGCACTTTCATGTTCACAACATTGCTTAAGCCCCCATCAACACAGAGTACCATCCAGAGCTTACAGATGAAGAATCGCCATGTTTTGTTTGAGGCCATGTGACTGGGAAGCAAGTGGCGAGTGCAGTCTCCCGTGAATATTCCTGCACTGGCTGCGGGTGCAGAGGCAACGTGTACTTGCTGGGAGAGCATAGGACTAATTGTTTAAGAAGAAAACCCGGTTGACTTCTTAGGACTTCTCCCTTCATGACCTCCCAGTCAGCATGACGGCATTCTTCCTACTTTAGTTGGGACCATTTTTGCCACCCTAGCTCATTATGACTACATCTTTCTTTCCACTGACTCCAATTGTCTTCCTAACAATTTGAGTTAACCTGGAGACAATCGGCTCTCTCACTGGGGCAGCACTTTGCAGGAACCAAAGCTCTTTGGTGTTCTTTATCCCATTTGCAACTCACTGAGTTCTAAGGACGGAGACAGGGCATGTAATGTTATCCCATTTTACCACTGAGGCAAACAAAGGGAGACTGATTTGCTCATTATTGCTGAGGTAGTTGGGGCCAGAGGTGGGACTCAAATTCCAGTCTCCAAGTTCAGTGTTATTTTTGTAACAATGGACCTTGAATGTTGAGCACCTAAGTGCTTGGAGAGGATGCTATATCATTGAATCCTTCCATTTTCCAGATAGGAGATCGATATGAATTGAATTGTGTCCTTCAAGTTTTATGTATTAGAAGTTTGATCCCCACTGTGACTGTTAAGAGTGTAGGGAATCCTGTTATGGTCATTGAAAGGTGGGGCTTTGAAGAGGTGATTGGATTATGAGGACTGTGCCTAGTGAATGGGTTGATCCGTTCACTGAGTAGTAAGTTGATAGATTAATGGTGGTCATGGGTGTGGTTCTGATGGCTTTAAAAGGAGCCAACGGAAAAGGTTATCTCTCTTTCTGCTCTCCCATCTTGCAATGTGATGCTCTGTGTTGTTGAAGCCACCACTAAAGAAGACCCTCACCAGGTGTGTTCCCTAGACTTCGGACTTCCCAGCCTCTGAAACTAAGTAATTCATTTCATTTTCTTACAAATTACTCTGTTCTAGGTATTTTGTTATAAGCAACAGAAATTGACAAACACAGAGGCAGAAACTGAGATAAGAAAGGCAACCTGCCCAAGGTCAGAAGGCGTGTAAGTGTTGAAGCCTGGATGTAATTGCAGGTCTGGCTGACTCTGTAGCTTGGCTTGACGCTATCACCCAATGCTGTCTCCTCTGGGTCACCTCCAGAGATAAAGACTTGAACAAGCAGCCAGGCTGACTGTCCCCAGCCTCAAGTGGATGCTTTTGAGGAATAGCCCCAAATGCCCATTACCTAGCTAGTAGGCCAATGATCCATCCAGAAAGTCCTCTGGGTCAAGGCCCACCTTCTGAAGACTAGTTGGAGACAGTCTCATTCCTTCCCCCTAACTGCAGAAACCGAAGGGCCAGCTCTCTTGGAGCTTGGCAAACAGCAGCCACCCAGGGATGTTCCAGTGACACGTTCCCTCTTGCCCAGAGCTGGCTTGGAGCCCAGCTGACATATATCAGCCTGCCGCCCAGTGCAGGTGACAGGAACCCTTACACGTGAGTCATCCTTGGAATCTTTCTGGGCTTGACATAAGAGGGTCCATGGAAGCAGCAGTCGCTCTGGCTTGGGACACCTCCGTTTGCTGAGAGGCCTATAGAGCAGGCAACTAGGGGATATGCAGTGACCCCACCTGCTGAAGTTGGTGATGCAGCTCACCTGCCTGTGCCACAAGAGCTTAGCTTGAATTAAGGGAACTATCCCTTAAGGACAGTTCAAGAGAAAGAGAAAAATCTTCCTAGAGAGAAATAAATCATTTCCTCTAAGAGGTGTAAGCTCTGGAGATTTGCAAGGGAACAGCACAGATGCTAAACTAACACGCTGGGGAAGAAGGCAGGTGCCAGGCTAAATAAAGACATGTGAGCACATACACAGAGAACACGCTCCTTTATTTCCACAGGGAGGCACAAATGTATATTAATGAGAATTTTGAATGCCAAGAAATCAAATAATGACATAAACATCACCATTAAACACCAAAGATCCAGAGTTGGCTGCAATCATTTACTGTGGAAGGGCCAGAGGGCTTCTGACTGTATGCCCTGCTCTGCAGCTCTCCAAACCTTCACAAAAGACAACTGCTCTGTTTATAGGGCTGGGACTTGACGCTCTATAAATAAGACATGCTCCTGGGTTCAGCCATTCAGCCTGGAGAGAAGCTCTAGGAAGCCATTGCATGTGCTCAGAGGCACAAGAGCAGGAATGTGGACTGAGATTCACATTCTAGGCAAGGAGCTTGTATGAAGTCTGTGGCAAATTGGTTTCCTGGTCCCAAGACATACACATACTTTAGATGTGGTAGGAGATCTGGTGGGCAGAGGCAAGTCAAGAGAGACCCTAAAATAGACAGCCTCTTTCCATGATCCCCACGCCAAAAGAGGAGGGATTTATAGTGCATGACCAGAGTGTGTCTCCTTCCATCAAGGCCTAAGTCCAGCTCTTGCCTGCTGGTCAGAAAGGCATATATGGACCAGTTACATCAATGCCATAGAAACCTGCCTTGGATCTGTGGTAGATATCTATCCCTTTTCTGTCCAGAATCTTCACTCCCTTCCTGGTTGGAAGAATCTAAAAGCACCAGTTACTTTATTAGCTTCTTTTTTTTTTTTAAGCAACATCTGTATCATATATTCTTTCTTTATTTTTTAAAATATTTTATTTTATTTTATTTTGTCGATATACAATGTGGTTGATTACTGTGGCCAATTACCGAAACCTCCCTCCCTTCTCCCTCTACCCCCTCCCTCTTAACAACCTCATATCTGTTTGCTTGTCGTATCAATTTCAAGGAATTGTAATTGTAGTATCTTCTCCCCCCGTTTTTTTTTTGTGTATTTATTTATTTATTTTTAGCTCCCACCAATAAGTGAGAACATGTGGTATTTCTCTTCCTGTGCCTGACTTGTTTCACTTAATATAATTCTCTCTAGGTCCATACACGTTGTTGCAAATGGCACTATTTCATTCTTTTTTATAGCTGAGTAGTATTCCATTGTGTAGATATACCACAGTTTCCTTATCCACTCATCTGATGATGGACATTTGGGCTGGTTCCAACTCTTGGCTACTGTAAAGAGAGTTGCTATGAACACTGGAGAACAGGTACACTTTCCACTTGATGATTTCCATTCCTCTGGGTATATTTCCAGCAGTGGGATAGCTGGGTCATATGGCAGATCTATCTGCAATTGTTTGAGGAACCTCCATACCATTTTCCAGAGAGGCTGCACCATTTTGCAGTCCCACCAACAATGTATGAGAGTTCCTTTTCCTCGCAGCCTCGCCAGAATTTTTTGTTCAAAGTCTTTTGGATTTTAGCCATCCTAATTGGGGTGAGATGATATCTCAGTGTGGTTTTGATTTGCATTTCCCGAATGCTGAGTGATGTTGAGCATTTTTTCATATGTACGTTGGCCATTCATTTAACTTCCTTAGAGAAATGCCTATTTAGCTTTTTTGCCTATTTTTAAATTGGGTTGCTTGTTTTTTTCTTGTAAAGTTGTTTCAGTTCCTTGTTTATTCTGGATATTAATCCTTTGTCAGATGTGCATTTTGCAAATATTTTCTCCCACTCTGTTGGTTGTCTTTTAACTCCGTTAATTGTTTATTTTGCTGTATAATCCCATTTGTTTATTTTTCCTTTGGTTGCCCATGCTTTTGGGGTCATATTCATG